>NC_024311.1:12933594-12947400 GCF_000523025.1 Cynoglossus semilaevis | reverse complement strand
AGAAAGAGAGAATAAGAAACAGAGAGAGAGAGAGAAAAAGAAACAGAGAGAGAGAGAGAGAGAGAGCGAGAGAGAGAAACCATAATCATCAAGTTGCATGTTTTGACCTTTTTTTTGTACTTGGTGGAACCAGACTTTGGACCTAGATCCTGACAGGGTCATGGACATTGTCCTTCTATTTTCACTACATTAAATAATGTGATGTTGTTTTGGTTAAAGCAGAACTCTGTTTCATTCCTGTTATTGGACCTTTAACCACATAAAACAGTCATTTTCTTAAACGACAACAAAAACGACAATTCTTTCACTGATAGACGTGTTTAGTAAAAACATTTAAACCATAACAATTATTTATAAATTACTTATTCACAAAAAAAAAAAAATTCCCCTTGACGTCAAGTTAAACCTTCTTCTCTGCGGCTCCGGCTGTGACGAGGGCAGCACCTCTGACACTGCTGTCGTCCACTGTGAGGAAAGTCACATTACACTGAGGAGCTAACACTGTGAGCGTCTCCTTCAGGACTCTGGGGAAACTAGAAAAAAAAGAAAGAAAAAAAACCCACTGATATTTGTCTCAGGTGGGATGTTGACACCAGCTTTGGTCAGAGGGACTCACTGTGGATGAAGTTTGTGGACGGTCCCGTCTACACCTGCAGTGATGCTAAGACGGTCCAGACCGCTGTTCTCTCTCATCTTGTCCACCACAGCTGCCATTCCTGCCCCGCACAGCTGAGCAGCTCGACGTGACACAGCGCCACAAACCTGACAAAGAAACAAAGTGGCAATTTTACCATAATATATTACATTTAACCTGAACATCTGTTCTGAAACTGACTTGTGACCAGTTGCAGTGTGGTGGATTAAATTAGTTCAGTTCTTCTAAATGAGTTAAATTTCAGAAAATTCTCCTTGAGTTGTGGCATCATACCTTGATGATGCATTTGGAAATATATAATATACATATAAATGTAGTATAAAGAAATATATATTACCTCCTGTAAATGTGAGAGGTATAAAGATAAGATCATTACAGCAGCAGGATAGACATAATAGTAACAGTAACAGCAGTGTACTGGACTAAAGTTGACAGTCCTAAGATTTTATCTGTAGTGGGAGAAGTATTTACTATAAAAACCTGAATTTTGTTTCAAAATACTTTCTTTCTTTACGGTAAAAACTGGGAAAGTCTTTACCTCTTTCACAATGATGGCGTCATCACAGGTGCAGTCAAGGCCCAGACCCTGCAGGATAGATCTGACCTGCAGTAGAGCCAGGCGATCGCTAGAGGGAAACAAAGGCAACTTAAAAAAATAAAATAAATTTGAAGGTGAACTCTTTGAGCGATCGCTAGAGGGAAACAATAAATTTGAAGGTAACTCTTTTAAGTCAACAAATATTTCAGGGGTCAAATACTCAAACACTAACATGACGAGACAGGTTTCCATACCTCTCTGTTTGTGAAAGATATTTGGTTTGAAAAATTCCAGGTGTTTTCAAGGCCTCTGTGACATGACCTCTGAACAGCAAACCTCTTCTGGTTAAATCCAACAACGTCTGACGCACAACTTCACCCAAATACATCCCACTGGTCATCTTTTCAAACCTAAACACATTAATTGTTTTTTTGTATTATTTATTTGAATCTACATGAGCACCTGTATGAGATTTAGTGAGTGTTATGACCTTTGTTTTCCAGGATTGTGTGAGTTTCGATCTACTGCGACATCATATGAGGTGGTGATTTCATCCAGAGAGCCGTCGTCACCCAGACCCCCCCACTCTGTATTTATACACATCCTCTGTATCTCCCTGTCTGTCGGGTCGTCCTGTTGAAGTTGACCATTAAATATAAGTGGAACTGGTTCATGAGAAGATGTGTTGTCAAATCTAAACAGTCAAATTAGAGACTCTTCACCTTTTCCCACTTGATGTTCTTTAGTTCCTCCATGTAACACAGGTTGGTTCCAGTTCCTGATAAAACATTCACACACTAACTTAAAGCCACATTTCCGTATGGTGATAACAGTACACAGTTGACAGTGAACACTGCAGTGTCACAGAGTTGTTATAGTTATATTATTATTCCCTGAGTAGACATACCAACGATGAGTCCAAGTTCACACCGAGGATCTCCATGAGCACAGCCCACCATGGTCCCAACTGTGTCATTGACCACTGCTGCTACGTCCAACTCAAACTCCTGCATGAAATAAAAAAAATCAAGGAATCCATAATAAAAACAACAATAATAATTTGAACTCTGTTGATCCCACACTTGGGAAATTATTGCGTCAACAGCAGATCCGCTGCAACAGGCAACATGTCTCATGGATGCACCAAGTATGGGATTCTACTGGGAATCAAACTAAGGACTCTCTTCTTGCAAGGCAGGCATGCTAACCGCTACTCTATGGAACCACAGAAAAATATAAAATGCATATTTATCCACTCTTTCTGAAATCCATTCTGAAAAACTTTTGACCTGCTTTTTGCAGCTACGTGTTTATTCATATAACAGGTAAATGTGAAGCCAGTCTGAGAAACGACTCATCCTGCCACCTGCTGTTCTCAGCCTTACATTGCGTCTCTCGATGGCCTCCTGCAGCATTCTGACAACGTGGTGTCCTTCACAGTCTGTGGCCCTGACGCCTTTGGTCCAGCTCAACAAAGTGGCCTGGAGATCGCAAACACACAATGACCAATCTGTCATCATTAAACTAGTGCATCTAGGAGGACAGGGCCACAGCTTGAGACTCACTTCACCAACTGCCGTCTGATCGCAGGGGAAAGGAAATAAGAGACCAGCAGGAAGATGGGATTTTTTAATTCCCATGTAGTCCAGGTAGTCACTGACACAGCCTGCGATGTGGTCAAAGAACTGACAGGGGAGGGAGACAGAGAGAGAGAGAGATCAGACGATTGTAGTAAATATATGTTTTTACATCATACTGTATAACTGTCTCACTTCTGTTCCAGCTCCCTGTGTTATCTCTGCTGGGATGGGGTAGATCTTGTGCTGGAGCTGTGGCTCCTGCGGGTCTTTGTTGAAGTTTACCAAAAAGGCTTTAAAGAATGTTTCTTCCAGAGCCAGGACGAGAACTTCTCCATGTTCTTGAGAAAAAAACAACACAAAACAAAACAAAAAAACACACATGTAAACACTTCTCCATGTTCTTGAGAAAAACACACAACACAAAACAAAAAAACACACATACAAAACAAAACAAAAAAAAAAACACACATGTAAAACTTAATCTTACTGGTACTGCAATTTGAGCAACATAGGATGAATATTAAATGTTACCTGAGCTTTCAGGCAGCTGACACACAAAGGAAGGCAGCATCTTGATTTCCGAGCGTCTTTCCTGCCTCAGCCCCGCCTCCAGTCCTGCTCTCATTTTGGCCTTCACCATTTGGAGCTGCTCAATACTCAGTCGGAGCGGAGACAGAGCCTCGTCCACCTGGAAGACGAACAGATAAAGTGTACGGCTCAGCGCAGATGTTTGTGTTTTGAAATAGACAATGGCAGAAACGCAGCGTCCTGACCTTTTGTCTCAGGGACACTCGTCTCTGGGCTACAGCTGTCACCAGCGCTGCTCCTCTGCTGCTGCCTCTCTCTGACACCACAAATCTCACCTGACACTCGGGGAGTAAACGCCGCACTGCTCCATGAAGACGTTTGGGATACCTGTGGGGAAAAAATGGAAAATACTTCCACTGTGTGTGAGTGTTCAATTCGCCTGATCCCCAGTCTGCATTTTTTGGACTGTCAGATGAAGTTGGAATACACATTTCAACCATATTTCATTATAAATTAAATACATTTATCAAAATTAAAGTGGATGTTTTTGGAGCAGGTCAATGTCTTACTGTGGATGGGTCCTGTAAACCGATCCATCCACACCCACAGTGACCCTGAACGTCCTCAGCCTCCTGTTTTCCTTGATCCGAGTGAGGACGGCCACCAGACCTGCGGCCACCAGATTTGAGGACCTGAGGGACACAGTGGTGCTGATGTGCTGAACAGCGACACAGTCTTCGGGTGAGGGCGTCAAACCGAGGGCCTTGAGGATGACTCTGGTGTTCTTCAGACCATTTCTGTACCTGAGAAATGGGAACATTTGTAACATTTCCCTGTTTTCAGAAAGACTTAAAATGACTCAGATGACCTACTCCTCCATGGCTGCCACATCTGCGGTGCTTATTTTTCCCCTAGTCCTCAGAGCACTAGACACACATCCATCAAACAGAAGTCCTAATTTGGCCATCTTCAGCAGCACCAGCCTCACCAGCTCACCCAGATACATCCCGCTGACCATTTTCTCAAAGCTGTGAATAAAAACAACAATGTTGTCACCAACGTCACCGTCATCTTTTACATGTACGACCAGTACAACCTAGCCTGGTCTCTTACATCTGTTTGCCAGGATTGTTGGAGGCTGCATCCACTTCTCTGTCAAACTCCGTGATGTAGTCCTTCAGAGTACCGTCCTCTCCGAATGCTCCCCACTCCGTGTTCACACACATCCTGCCCTCGTCTCCTTCCACCAGGTCAATGTGACGCAGCTCCTCCATGTAGCAGGCGTTGGTTCCTGTACCTGCAAAAAAAAAATCATAAAAGAGCAAATAATGTTAACGTAACATAACGTGGACTTGGTCACTTTAACAAATAATAATATGAGCTACAAATATTAATAGTATAGTTTTATTTAGTATAATTAATATAATTTATAAATAACACAGTTTTTAATTATCAATGTTTTGTTGTTATTATTGTTGTTACTGCAATTATTTTATTATTACAATTGGTTATTTTATTATTGTTTTTTGTATTAATGACATAAGTAATGGCGCCGTGAATTTAGACCAATGATCCTTGGACACCCTCTAGTGGTAAACGGTGAATTTAAAAACCCCGTAAACAGACAAATTAAAAGATAATTCAGACGGGTACATTATGTTCTTAGTTTCATCACAGCTGTAACTCGGTCGTATGAATTCCACCAGTGAACCTACCAACAATGAGTCCCACCTCACAGTGCTGGTCATCAAGACCACAGGTCATCATGGTGGCTACAGTGTCGTTGACCAGAGCCAACACGTCAACATCAATTCCCTGAAGATGGAAAAGGGATAAAGCATTTAAGCCGAATAAATTCCCTGAAGATGGAAAAGGGATAAAATATGTTTATTAAGCCGAATGAATATGTTTATTTGTGTAATAATTTGTGCAGAGGGTAGTTCCAGTAAGACAGTAAATACATAAAAAAAGAGCATTATGGGAGTGTAGCAACAAAAGCTATAGCAAACATTTCCTACCCCAGTTCTGTCAATGGCCTCTCTGAGGGCCTGGACCACATCTTTTCCCCGGACACCTCGAACATGGAAGTTTTTACTCCAGTCTAACAACAGTCCCTGGACAGAGAGGAGATTTTTTATTTATTCAAACAGATAAAGAATTACAGTGAAAATACTCCAGGTACAGATACATTGACTAATTTAGTGCGGAAACAGAATACCTGACCGAGGCTGGACTGTTCACAGGGGAATGAGAACGTAAAGGCCAGAGGATGTTTCTTCTCCATGTTGATGTTGTTCTCATGCACAAAGTCCTTCAGAGACTCTGACACATGGTCAAATAACTATGACCAAACAGTAACAAAGAAACAGAGATGTTGATTGGCTGCTTAAGCCATCTGTGGTCGCTTATTACTGTCTTTCAGCTTCTCCTCCTCCATTTTCATGTCACCTTCTTACCTCAGCTCCTTTGCCCTCAAGCAGCTCTTGTGGAATTGGGAAGATCTTCTCATGCATCTCCACCCTTCCCCTTCTTACTCCCTTCCCCTCTCTGACTTTAACACAGAGCACCTTGAACCTGGAGCCTCCAAGATCCAGAGCCAGAAACTGTCCTTTCTCTGCGGCCAAAGTAGACAGAGACCGTGTTCACAGTGTCTGCTGGCTAAACATTCAAAAACAGGGGGAAAAAAAAGGTGTCTTTTTGAACCTGATCCATCTGGAGTGGACCGGACGTGTGTTGGAAGCATCTTGACCACCGCGGCAGCGTTGCTTTCTGCCGATAGACCTTTCTTCATTTCTGCCAGGAAAAGACTGGAAATGTCTTTGAGCTGCTCGTCACCGAGACGCATCGCCTGCAGAAATCTGTCCACCTGGAACAAAGGTCCATCAGTGTGGGTTTAAAAAAACAACAACTCTATTCTCATTGATTAAAGGTGTATAAGTGGTGTCGAAGTGTCTCCACTGTGGCATGATTAACAAATCATAGTAAAATTTCGATTTATTTCCCTTGCTGTCTCCACACATCCCTTGCAACGGTTGCCCTTTGGGAGGTCGCCCCCTATTTTGGGAACTATGTATGGAGAAATGACAGAGTTAAGGGAAATTTTTTTTTTGCTGAATTATGAAAGTCAAGACTTGAGAACATAGGTCATTCTTGAGTAGTTCTGCTATTCCCTCCAAAGCTCAACTGTCACTGCTAATTAATAAAGGTTTGAGTTCTGGCTAAATAGGTTTTGCTACTAAACACCAGTCTTCTGATTAGCATTATTTAGCAACCAAAATGAGTAAATCAACTGAAACGATATTGTACTGTTCTTATGATGATAATTAATGATTAATAAACTTCAATAAAGCATTTTCTAAAACATATAACATTTTGAAATAGTTTATATAATATGTTAAAACTGGTTGTTTTGTTGGTGATTTGGCAGAAAATAGATTATGTATTTTCCTTTTTTCGCAGTGTTAACTGTTTCCCCTGTTATTTTAATTGATTTATCTAAACAAAAGATTTGAATTTTAATTTGTTGTGTTAGAAAAATAAATAAATGAATAATTCATGCTCTGTAATATTCAGTAGTATCTTCTTTTTCTCTTCATAAACAACAACAGCTGGAAATCTGTTGACTCAGCAGAACTTTGACTGACGTTTTTTTTTGTTTTGTTTTGTTTTTTGCAGCACGTCCATGTGACACGGTGCCTCGGAGTGTGTACGTGAACTACCCGTGTTTGTGTCAGCGTGTACGTGCACCAATCCTGATAGGACTGTCAATATTGTGTTTGTCTCAGACTGTTTTGCACCAAAGACTGACACTATCGTATCAATGTGTTAATCATTGCCCACGGGGGAGATTACGGGTGAAAGAGTAACTGCTGATGACTGCATTTAATATTCAACAACATTTAATGTTGGAATATCTTAAAGTTGTCAAAAAGTAAAAGAAAGAAAGAAAACAGTGCAAAACTCAAAAAGTAAAAGAAAGAAAGAAAACATATGTAAAAAAAAAAGAAAAATATGGTAAAAACCGTCAGGAAAATACCCATATAACGGCAGGTTTTTGAAACATTCATTTCAGAGAAAATAATTTGTGGGCCATAAAAAAACTATCCCAGTGACCAAGATGCCTTAGAAAAACACTTAAGGTAGTAGTGTATCTGACTCATAAACATGGCCAACTTTATGACGTCGTTGTTCTTATAACACTGGTGTTTTGCATGTTTACACAAAGAAAAAAAACAATAAAATAAAAATAAAAACACTCTTCTTCTGCAGATAGTTTTTAGTCTTACCTCCTTGTTGGGCTCCTCCTGGACTTTGGAGAAGAGGAAAGAAACCAAATGAACTGCCAACATCTTGTTTGTGCAACACACAATCACATTAAACACAGCAGTTTTTCTGACAACGTTGTCTTTTCATATCATGTGCACAACACGGTGCATGAACCTGAGCATCCAAAACCAGAGAAGTGTCCTCAGAGTTTAATCCCTGTCCTCCCTCTGATTGTTGAGTTATTTTTCTCACTGATTTCACTGATCAGACAGCAACACCTACAAAGACAAAATGATTAACAAACCACTCCTCCCTCCCTCCATCTATATACCCTCCCCTCTCCAACAACACTTTCCCCGTCTGTCCTACTGCCCTACTGATCTGTCACTACACACTCGTCACTGTCAACACATCCCCCCGAAAAAACAGAAAAAATGTGCGTTACTGTCAATCTTCCAAACCACATTGACTTGAAGGACAAGAAAAATCAAGTACAGTTGAATTAACTTTCTAATTGTAAAAGACAAACAAATGATTTAAACAAAACAAAAATTAAAATAAAGTAACATCCTGTTAACACAACTGCTAACTCAATAGTTGGTTTCAGCCATTTCTTCTAGAGGAATCGCTGGCTGATTGTTATCCTCCTCTTGTAGGTTGGATAAAATTTAATAAATGCTAAATGAATAAAAAAAAAGTTCTTTCAAGAAAAAAAAGCCCCCTATAACAAACAAACTGTGAACTCTGGCAGTGATGAAGACAAAGATTAAAGTCTCTTGAGACATTAACAAGGATAATATTTTATTCACACATTTTTATCTACCAACGTGAAAATATGTCACAGTCCATCTGTTCGTATAAGAACAGAGCTGGGTGTATTCTATTCAAACATAACTGACCAATATCCATATGAACTCCTCCCACTACAGCACAGCAATGGCACAGGTGTTCCATTTGTCCAATGATTGCAATTGATCTTTCAAATAACACATGTTAACAAACACAGGTGTTTTCACAACATTTTTGACCACAGTGATTCAAGACAAATAGACCATTTTTAAAAAAAATCAACCTTCTTTTTTAGTAAGTCTGATGTCTGGCTTCAGTTTATACCTGTTGTGTTTATTTTACTGGATTTGTAACAACAACAATCTCTGATTAGGGTTGTTATTATTGAATTAACACATTAATACTGTACTTCATGGAAATAAAGGCTTATATTCTGATTTTAGAAACCATGAAAACACTGCTTAAAATCTATTATGATTGAAGAGATCAGATGTGTGTATAGAATAGGCAGCTTGATCCTGCATATCAACAGAAAAGTCACATATATGTATATCTATATATTTATAGATATACATATATATTTATATTTGTATATATGCTTTATATATACATACATATAAAACATATTGTTTGTTTGTTTGTAGTACAGTTTTAATTTCTATTATTGAAAGTATTTCTCTGGTGCATAGAGACAAACCCTGGGTCATATTGGGGGGAGAGGAGGGGCTGTTGATCCGTACTGGATTGAGATCCAGAACATCGTAAATAGATAGAAAATGTAACCGCATGATAAAATAATAGTCAGTGTTAAAATGATTAACGTTAGCTTTTTGGACATTGATATAAGAGCAATAAGTGTAAACGACGTGTCCCAGTGCACACCATGAATCAAACCATTTCTGTTTTACACCTTTAATTAGAAACTGTTTGTGGTCAGGGGTTTTTACCAGATTTGTTTTTTTTACTGCCTAAAATCACTTCTTCTCTTTCACAAAAAAAAATGGATGTTGGAGTCAGTGTTCACATAAAGAGCAAACATTCCCTCTTCACTTCTTCTTTCTCTTCGTTCCACCACTGTGGTTTTCATTATGAATTGTACTGGGCGAACTCTGCGTGGCGAAATTGGAGTTTTGCTTTTCAGACCATTCCTTCTGGAGCTGCTGAAGCAGATCGGGGGTCAGCAGCCCGTCCCTCACCAGTCGTCCAGCCAGTGATTTGTCCATGATGCTCTTCACCCGAGGCCTGGGTCCAGTCTGGATGGTCACATCCTGGTGCTGGGCTGATTTGCTCTGACCACCGGTTGGTCTGTTGTTCTGCTTCTGTGCCGACTCGGTCGCGGCCGTCTCGCTGACCCTAATGAGACGAGTGATGTTCCTCACACCCTCCTGGATGATGTCATCCAGCTGCTTCTGGATATGTCGAACCAGGGCAGCCTCTGGGAACATGTCCATGAAGCGGTAGCTGCAGACGGAGCAACGGCAGCAACAGTTACACGACAGAGAGCTTTTTAGGTTGGGGAACGTATATTATTGAGTTTATAGAAAATAAAGATATATTCAATTAAGGTTACCTCAACCAGAGGTAAAGATCCAGAACATCATGGACAGCTTCTAGGTGAACCAGATCTTTGATGTTTTTGGGTGGGGACAGAGGCCAGCTGACGTGGCGACAGATCCAGTCGAACGTTAGAGGTTCGTCTCGACTGAACTGACGGGCAAACTGTCACGGTAGAAACAGGAAGTTAAGCGTTATCCCGAAAACAATATAGGTAACATTACATTTTTTTAAATTCTTTTCAGTAATTTTCTATTTATTAATTAGTAGCTTGCTTACTGTATATAAATACACATACATATATCTAAAATGCTGCCAGCTATATGTATTTTATATGTACAAATATATACTTATTTATATATATAAAATATAATATATGTATATATTCCATTTATGTACATGAAAGCCCTATTTTCACTTTTTAGACTCTTTCCTGAGGAACCAACTCCCCTCCGTTGAACGCGGGTTTGATTGGACCACAGAGTGGCCGTCTACTACCGTTGTTTACCTCTGGTGTTTTTCACTTCGACAACACTGACCCACTTTGAGTCATGTACCAAACAGAAGTGATGACGTAAAACTCAGTGTCTCGGCATTAAATAAACTTCCTATCTTCTGTTTACTCTTCCACTGACCCCAATAAACAGAGTCAGTGATAACGTTCCTCCTGTGGCTCCACATTAGCTCGGCCTCCGTTCACCTCGACTCCTGCTCACCTTCAGGACAGAGGTGCAGACGAAGGCTTGCTTCTTGTTGATGGGGGCAGTGCAGAAGACGTAGCGCGACCTGAGGTTGAGCGGAATGTGCTGAATCATGTCGGCCAAGAACTTGAAGTCGTCGATGTTGCAAACGAAATAGAGACCGTCCACCTGAGACAGACTGACAAAAATGTCCTGGGGAGAAGGAGAGAGGAGTCGCTGAGTTTGTCTGGTCAGACCATGAAACTGTGTTAATGTTAGTTCACCTTTTATTGACACGATGCATGGAGCTGCATTTGTGATTGAAAGAGGATTTCAGGACAAAACTTTTTTTTTAAATACTTACAACAAGGTTGGACAGTGTGGCATCAGGGAGATGATAGGCAAACATCTCCAACTGCTCTGCTGTGGGATGGAGGCCTGCGATCTGAGAGAGAAAGATTCAAAATTCAGCTGTGAATTCAGTAAAACCATTTCATGTTCTAAATAAACCTTAAAAAGGGTATTTTTAAAAGTTTAATTTGTCTTCAAAACAAATTTATGTAAGTGTCTGTTTACTGCTCTTTCCAACAATCCATAACCAAGAACAAATATGTTCCAGAATATTCTCCCAAGCAATCTCAGATATACCGTAGGGCCTGAACACACTGTAGCATGTAGTGTTATCAGGGGAGACAACAATCTGTTTACATCAACAGTATTGTAGTGTTATCAGGGGAGACAACAATCCTCTGTTTACATCAACAGTACCATCCATCCTACGTGGCAGGTTCAGGGTCAAACGACAGTCAAGACAAAATAATGTTGAGGTGTAAAACGTGCAATATATTGTTATGGCCATGTTAACTTTAACGGCCCTGAGAGAGAAAGAGACGGAGATCACCTCTATAGGATCAACAGTCTGACTGAGCAGCTCCTTCAGAACCGGCAGATCATCTCGGTGCATGGTTGTCACTTCTCCTTCCTTAAAATTGGAGGAAAACCTGCATCAGGAAACAAGATCAAACAGATGGAACCAATAAATCGTTTCATGTTTTTTTTTTACTTTAAAAACAACACTTGTATTCAGAACTGAGTCAGACCTTCCTGCACGGCCAGCGATCTGCAGAGCCTGTGAGGTGCTGATGGTGTCCATCTGTTTCTCCCCCTTCTCATTAATACTGGGCTTCACCAAACTGTTGAAGATGATTCGTTTTATGCTCCTAGAGATCGACACAAAATGAAAAAAAAAAAAAAACGCGTTAAAGTGGATGGAAATTATTTTTGTTGAACAACAGCATATTAAAATACATTTTAATTAATTTCGAGATTGTACTTACAAGTTCAGACCCATTCCAATGGCATCAGTTGCAACCAGGATCTTGCAGGGGTCATCGGGGTCATTGAACTTCTTAGCCTGGGTCAACTTGGTACCTGTGGAAAAGATAACTGTCAAAGCAGAGCAAAGTGTACGCAGCAACACTTCTCTCTCAATATTGACTTGGGAGACACGAGTCAGACCAGGGTTTTCTCCAGCTACCTTTAACTGTGAACCTATTGACTCACGTACCTGGAGGTAAGCTTCCATAGATAACAGCACACTCCCGTCCCTGGGCCTCAATCTGTCTGCTAATGGAGTAGATGTCATTTTTACTGAAGCAGACGATGCAGTCTCCCGGTCTCAGGTTGTCTAACGACTCCAGAGGACGGTCCAAGACTGAGAAGGGAGTTAAACGCTCATAGGTGTGAACCTGAGGTGAAAAGATGAGAGGATGTAAAAGGGTTGGTTTTTTTTTTTTTTTATCCCAGGAAGACCATCAGTCCAATCCTCACCTCCACTTCCTCTCCTGTGGTGAACATGAGTTCTCTGACAAAGTTTACAGCTGCAGGTTCTCCACACACGTGGATCTCCTCTGCACAGAGACCTAGAAATGCACAACACAAAGTCAAAGATTAGGGAACTGAAATGGTTTGACTTTTGTTTTTGCACAGCTTGATTTTTCACAGATGTTTTTAAGAAGTACAAACCCAGCAGAGCTCTGGTCCAGGCCCAGCCTCTGGAAGGGTCTTTGATCATCTGAATCTCGTCGATCACAGCCACTTCATCTGAGGGAGAAAAGTCCAAACAAAAGCTAAAAGTGGGGCGTAACAACATACATATATTACACATGTAATTTGATTGTTGATTATTAATCATGGTCGTGCCACTGATTGGTTTCAATTCTGTCAAAAGTTTCATTACAAGGTGTGTTGACACTGCACATCTCAATGGTGCAGGCCAAGTGAGCAGCAGGCCGACCGCTCGGGTCCACAAACGTCCTCTCCTCTCCAGTCACCAGGTCACATGGCACATCCTGGTAATACACACGCGCACATACAAAAACACACAAGGCAGAAAAGTCTTCAGTCTCCCTCTACTGGTACATTACATATAGAAATGACATCATCCAATCACAAATGAGCTGAAAAGGTTTGGATGATCCTGTTCTAAAATGGTACTCAGAGGAACTCACGGCGCTGTTGCTCTTCTCAAAGATCTCATGGGCCAGTAGTTTCAGAGGACCACAGTAAACTCCAGACTTGGCTGACAGGTAGCGCTGAATGGCATGGTACGTTTTCCCACTGTTAGTGGGACCTGAATGAAAAATCACTTTTCTATGGATGGCACGGGCTTCGGGGTACCTTCAGTACAAACACATACAAAAAAACAACAACAGATGAATACAATAAATCCCACACACTTAAATGAAAGCAGAAATGTCAACTCTGTCTCTGACACAAAAATGTAATCTAAACCGCACTGGCGTTTTAGATTTTGTTTGAAAAACATCACACACCAGTTGACTGGGACTCTGAGGTCGGAGATCTTCCTCAGGTCATCCATACAGTCCAGCATGGGAAAGATTTGCTTGGCATGGCGCAGGAAGTATGGGTAGATGTCGTCAATGTGACCTGAAAAACAAAGCTTTGAAATTAAAACACAAATGCTTTGAAATTATTGGTACATTTGACAGGGAAAATATATAGATATAAACAGAAAAACTAAACACTGACTCCTGCATACCAAGTAAAAAGGTGCGTGTTTACATCTGATTTTTTTTTATATTTTATTTTTATATTTATCTATATTGCAAGGAATTAAGGAGGAATCCGGGAGAAGAGTGGGTTTTATCCATAATAAGAAGAAACATAGACTTCGTTAATGTTATCAAACCTGCT
>NC_024311.1:12888299-12933560 GCF_000523025.1 Cynoglossus semilaevis | reverse complement strand
GAAGCTGTGTTGACTCCAGAGCGTACTTTCTGAAACTGATGAAAGCCTGGTGGAAGAGACGAGCTGTGGACACACACACAGCCAGAAGCACCACACAACAGCATCAATAACATGGTCAGAAAGAGAAAAAAGACCACATGAATGCCTTATTGGTTACTGTATTAGTGATTTACAAATGTTGAAAATAAGTAAATACTAATAGTGTCTGGATCTGTCAGCGCCCCCAGACGGATTTTTAAAACAGTTCCTACAGATAAAACCCTGAATCTAATCTTTCCTTGTAAAAAATAGAGACATTACGTGTTCTACTAATCTGTTTGTAGCATTTTAAGGTAAAGTTGAACTATGATTAAATAACACTTTAACTTTAACAAGCATAGAACAAACAATAATGTGCATTTTCTCACCATCCAGGCCATGCTCTGCTGCCAGCTTCTGCATCTCCTTTCTTTTGTAAAAGCGGTTCAAAACTTTAAGTAACTCGGCTGAATCAAAAACACAGAACATGTTAATTTAATAAAAAAATCTCCCAACGACACAGCAATAAACAATATGCATGTGAAAATACTTAAACTTTCTGTTTTCGATTCTAGCTTCTTTTATTGACCTTTGTTAAGTGGCTGTGACAGCTCTACTCCAACACTTCCATCTGCAGCGAAGTCGGTTTTTACAGAAACGGGGACAAACAGTGAAGTGTCCGGTGATTTCGGGGGGCAGCTATTGGAGGAAACATTTCTTCTACAGTCTAAAGAAGCAGCTTCGTTGTGTCTCTGTAGCAAACCAGGGGAGGCATGGAAGAATCCGCAGGCGGGGATGCGAGTAGACCGGCGATTAAAGTGACGCAGCAGGCGCGAAAACACAGTCAAACAGCTGTTAACAGACATGGCGAAGCTCCAGATGCTGGTTCCAACTGAGTGCTACATCCAAAAATGTTTTACTGTGGCTCCATTGTCTTTGGTAGGAATAAAAACGAACATAACAACAACATGAACAGAGCAAGGACACACATTAATCTGTCTTCCTGTTTAAACAACGTGGAGAAGGACCTATCCCGTAATAGCTGACCACAAATATGCCTGCAATATATTCTTGATAAAAGTTTTTTTTTAAAACGTTAAAAAAAATAACATACGGTCAACAAAACATAAAATATTTCAAATAGTTTACATATGTCAAAACAGATAAAAATATAATGATTCTTTTTTTAAACAATTACAAAGAAGAAAAACAAATTCTTATGTTGTGTTACATGTGGTTGTCTCTCCTGCACTTGTTTATTATTATTATTATTATTATTATTATTATTATTATCCATCCACCCATTTTCATCTGCTTATCCGTTACCGGGTCGCGGGGGCAAATAAAAAAAATTCTCAAATAGATCGCATTTAATTGATCGTGCTAAGAACTTTAAAAAAAACGCCCATTGAGATGACTTACTTGACTACGTTTTATATCATTACAATTTGAATTAAGGAAGAAATGTAATATGATGGGGTCATTCTTTTGTACAAAACTAACATTTTAACAGCAGTGTGCAAGTTTAAGAAAACCAAAAAACCATGTTAGACGATACGCCATTAAAACGCATGCCTATTGGTTGGGATATCAACGGCAAGCAGCGAGAAGCAATGTGACGTCAGGGCGATGTCGCTGATTGACGTCGACCTGGTAAAATAAATTAATTAAACGTTTCACAGGATTCAGTATAAATCTGCTTTATTTATTATTTGCTTGAGCTATACATTACAGTTGGTGTGTGTATTTATACACACACGATCTTTCTCTCTCTCACACACACACACACCAACAAGTTACACGCACACAGAAAGGCATGATTGACAGTTTAGAGATTAACATGCAGTATTTAAGACAGGGTCAAAGAGAGCTTCATTACCACAGAAGGTATTCAAAGTACAGCAAAACAAGCCCCGTTTGTATACAGTTCAGAAAGACAAACTATATCGCACATATTTGACAGAAAGCAAAAAAAACAAACAACAAAAAACCAACAGAAATAATAATAATAATAAAAAAACAAGACATGGAAGACAAGGTGACACTGCTGTGAAGGAGTAGAGAAAGGTTTGACAATTTGAGTGTTTAGCCACCAAATGAATCCAACATTTAATGTGAAAGAATAAGGCAAAAATATATATTGAACCAAATGGTCACATTAAAGTAGGTAGTGATGTGTACAAAACTATATAATGTTGTTCACAGGAAAAGAAGATCTGTAAAGCGAAGTTGTCCATGAGTGATTTTTCATTTGAGCTTTCATGCCAACTTGGTTAAGCATTGAAAAGAAACGTGCAAAACTTGTCACAGATTCGAACGTTCAATCACAGACAGGCTGATGACATCAATTAAACTTTTGTCAGGGGAGAGATAGTGAGCATAGAATGTGACCAGGTGGGGTTTGGTTTTTTTGTACAGCAAAGGACCAGCATTTCATGAAGGAAGTGTGGTCCACTGTCACGCTCCAGCATTACTTCAACTGTGCATTGAGGAAGTGTGGTCCACTGTCACGCTCCAACATTACTTCAACTGTGCATTGCTGAGTCTGAGGCTGAGCCTTGTGGACAGAAGCATCATTTAAACACACTTGTCATTAAAAAAATAATTAATGTACAGACAAACAGCATTCAAAAACAGGTGAGTGGGGTGGAGGCGCAATCTTGTAGAGGTGCCGAGTGCTGCAGCGTGGGCCAACCGTTCCAGGTCCACTCTACTCTGTGTGAGAACTTCAGTGACACTTGTTTGTGTTTTACAGTATATTGATCCTTTCTGCTGCTTCAAAAAAGCCATTCAACCGCATCAAAATCAAGGAGAGTCAGTTAGTGTCATTCTGTTAAATCCCCACTGAGTAATATATTTAACTGTAAGTTTGAATTAAATTCTTCTTGATTATTAAAGAACTTGACATAACACGCCTAAAAACCTAGACCCTCAAATTTCTTCAAATACCATCGAAATAAGTTGGTGTTTAAAAATAGTAACAATAAATTTAGGTTCCCAGTTTCTAATTAACTGAAGTCACTAAGACTTCCACCTGTGGAACACGGAGGATACATTTTTCTTCACAGAGACCATATAACATTTTTGGCATTTCTGAAGAGCTCTTATGATCACTTTGCAAGACTAATAATTTATAAGTTACAGTTATCAAAGATAACTGTGAGAGAAATAGCAAATAAAACAGATCATAGTTATGAATGACAACAAACTTCTAATAATTAGCATAACTTTTTGGTAGATTTGGTAAAATTTGGTCACTCCGCACAATGTCTTTGTAGATGTAGATAAAATAATGTCAAGTTTTCTGTTTCTGCAATAAATGTGATTGACCTCAGTTTACAGTTTGTTTTTGTTGTTTTTTTTAAACCAACAAGCAAAAATTCTATTATATGGATATCATTGGACTAACTAACAAAGAAGCCTGGAAAAAAAACAAACATGTCAGTTTTCTATTTTTGAGGTGACTTAGAAACCGACTGGCTTTTTTGTCCAGTTCTTGTATTTTTTTATAATTACATTTTACCTGAAAAGTTTCAAAACCTTTGTAACACATTTTGCTAAACCCAGTAGCAGCTGTAAAATTCTAACCAGAACAGAGTGTCATTTAACCTTGTTTAGATATACTGTGTATGTGCAAGTGTATTAAATGACGAATTGCAGCTTATCCTGTCTTTAAAGATGATTTGATTAGCTTTGACATATTGAACCAGCGTTCGTTTACGATTTAAAATTGAAGGTACATTTTCTTTGGATGGGAACAGGATAATATCAAGAAAAATATTCTCTTATTTCAGGGCAAAGTAACAAAGTTTGTGTGGCATTTTGTTTGTTTAAACATTCAGCACGAAGGAGACATTATGGCTTCACTCTTGTGTGTGTTTTCAGTTCGAGACACCTGGATTTAACAGGCTAGGTAGCTTAGATTTTGCGCTCTTGCCGTGAAGGTTAGCATTCAGCAGACGTGTGCGACTCAGACTTCTTTATTCCTGGAGTAATGGAGGCGAGGCAGCTCACATAGGAGGATGTGACCTGGTCAGGGAGAAGGAGGTGAGGAAGGGTCTGTGGGTGTGTTGGATGTTTGTTCATGTACAGTATGTCTCTCAGTCCAGACAGAACTTGGGACAGCTCTCACACCTCGGGCTGTTCAGTTGTGAAGAGTCAGGGAAGTGTCTGTGTCTGTGTTTGTAGTTTTAAGTTCATAGGATTTCACCCTCACATTTCTGGTTGCTCTGCACTAACGGACTCAGTGCGGGACTCGGTGCGGGACTCGGGGGACTCGTAACGTTGGTGGAAGTTTCTTTTCCTGATCTTCTCCGGGGCTTTTCGCCACAAAACGATTTCCTGCACAAAAGAAATGGAAACCAATGACTTTCAGATGGAAGTCTTTAACGGACAATATGAATTCAAAAGACAACAAACTCTACAATATTCTATACTACAACACTTAAACTGTCCGTGTGTGTGTTCATGTCACCTGTTGTTTGAAGTATCTTCTATCCTCTTCATCAACCAGCACCAGGTTCAGGAAGTAACGCACAGAAAATTTCTTGTTGACGTCCCTCATGGTGGGTGTCAAGTCATAGCCTGACAGAAATGAAACAGTAGGTGGACTGTTATTAAAAAAAACAAACCCAAACAGTCTTTCAGTCTGGTACCATCCAGTATCTCTTCTGAGTGATTTAATCTTATGAGGACATTTTTAACACTCATCTCTCATTAGCTCTGAATTCAAACTCAGTTTATTTGTAAGTGGTTTGAGGACACATGTTATTCCTAAATACAAATCCGTGAGCTTCTCAAAATGTGATCTGTCCTCAGAGTGAATTAGAGATTCTTCTCTGACGACACAGTGGGGTAAAGTGGATTGAATCTGGACGTAGGAGATGGGTCCATAGGAATTTCAATGACAAACATTTGTTCTGAACAGTGTCCACATAAGATGGGATCACTCAGGGTAGATGTTAATATCACTGATGTCATCTGGAGAGAAGAAGACAGTTCCTACCAGCCAGGAACAGTCTGATGGGGATTGACTCTCCTTTAACCGGAGCTCCATCCATGATCTCATACTTAGCAACAGTCTCTGTTTCAGTGGACGTGCTGGGACCTAAAAATGTTAAAAACAAAGGATAGGACGTGTTTAAAAAAAAAAATTTGCATACAGAAGTTGTGGTTTGGTGAACTACAGAACTGAACAACAGGCAGCAGAAAAAGACAAAATTGCAAACATCAAAAACAGATTACATCACGACATGGTTGTTTAGTTTTAACCCAGCTTCTATGCAAAAACAGATTACATCACGACATGGTTTAGTTTTAACCCAGCTTCTATGGATCAAATAATAAAATCTGAAGAACAACATTAGCAGCATTCAGCCACTGATGACTCACCGATGCCTGTTATCTCCTTTTTGATGAGCTGCAGCTCCATGTGCTGGATTTTAATCCTCACCAGCAGGAAGTAGATTTTTCCAACAATCACATCTTTCAGGTGATATCTACAAAACAGACACATCGAGGGGAAACTGCTGAAGTGAAAGATGAAAGCTTAAAGGTGTTATATTTCATTTGAAAGATTGTCTGTATTTCAGATGTCAGATGTTTGAGCTCTCACTTGGATTTATTGTATTCAAACTCGATGTGAAGACAGTCTTCGATGCCGACCTCCATCTTGATTGAATTGTTGACATCTGGGTAGGTGGCCAACTGGTGGACAATTAACTCGTATTCCTTCACCAAGTCAGACAGGCGGCGAACTATTGTCACCCTGAGAAAGTACCTGAAAGAAAAAGAAGAAAGAACTTTCACATACCAGCCTCATTGTTCACACCATCTTTTATACAGGGCAGACATCAGGGTATACAGCCAAACTCTAGTTTTGCAGTGTTTTACCTTAGCCTGACGTTGGCTCCGGTGTAAGACTCGTAGGGCTTTTCCACTTGCATGAACTCAAAGTCATAGCTTCTGTTCTGAGTGAGTTCTCCTGGTAGAGCCAGTTCCTTCACAAGGTCCACAAATTCATGGGTGTTGCTCTTATCAGAGAACAGCTCTGGAAAAAAAAGACAGTGCAGCAGTAACAGATATGCACCTGTATATAAATACTACTAATTACTCAGAATCATTAAAAACGTAGAAAAAAAAAAGCAACAACTCGTTGCATTAAAGAGGTTTCACATGACGACTGCATGTGACCTCCATGTGCTCTGTTAAACCTGTTGGGTCACATGTGGAAAATCCTTCAGTTTTATTTGCAGATTTCCTGCTGTGAAATCTTAACCTCGTTCATTAGGATGTTAAAATAGTAAAGTCAGTTTACACAAACTGTAACTAACCTTTACCTTTGGTCATTAAAGGCAACAACTACCTTACGCATGGAGAGTAAAGGGAGTGGGGGAGTGAACAGAGAGACTGTGGCAGCATCAGTCCGGCTCACCTATCTGTCCGACAAACTCGATGCGGATTCCCTGATGCTCCAGCCGCTTTCCCCCCTGTTTCACATTTAGATTCACCTGCAGAGAATATGCCACAGTTATACTAAACAATAATAAAAAAACATGACAACCCTGTGAGCTGTAGTTTGTTATGACGTACCTTTCCGGACACAGACTCTCCGTCATAGAATAAATAGTGTTTTTCTACTTTCCCATCGTCCGTCTTCAACTCAGCCGTCTTCCTGTTTTCGGCATCGTTCAGCAGCACGTCAATCTCACACACCGGCCCAAACAAACCTCCCAGGAAACTCTGGGAAACAAAACAGAAACAAACAAAAAAAGAGAATGACGCTTATATTTAATTGCTATTTAAAATGTTAAAAGGTCTGCTGTTTTAGTTCAACAGTTTTTCATGTTTTATAAAGCACTGGTCTAATCAAGTTTTTGGTCTTCGGGTCCTGATTGTTTGGGGCTGGAGTTTAAGTGCAACTCCTGGCATTTTATACACAAGACGAGTTACTACAGATCCTATGTCAACTCTTAGCCCAACTGTGTGTGTCCCAATTTTTGTAACCTTAAATAATTTTAACACCATATTTGATGTAAGACTATATTCAGGTTCAAGCTGAACAAAGGTCAGTTTTTATGTGTGAGCCACTAAACAGCTGTTTAGGTTCCCACCTGCTGCAGGGGGCGGAGGGTGATGCTGCTATGCCTAAAAATTCCAAACAATAAATATAGTAGAATAAATAATAAAAAGCTCGACTAAGACTCTTTAATTCCACTGTCTTAAAAACAAAAATTCCACATTATATTTGACTCCTTATATTTAAATCTGGGGATTTGTATTTGCACAAAACCTGAAAAGGACCTTTGGTTCTTTTTATGTTATTTCGCCTAACTATTTGATTGTTATTTAAATTATTATATATTTTAATGTGTAAATGTTTTTGAGTTGGTGGGTGTGATGAAACAAAAAAAATTTCATGTCTATAATATAATGAGTGGTGTGCGCAGTGCAGGGAGGCAGACCTGGGGTCACCAAACCATTCAAGCACTAATCAATGAGCTTTAAAACAATAACCATGACTGATGTGATAACTTATCATCATTGCAGGGTAACAAAATTCCCCCCTAACTAATTTGCACAATCTCACATGATCCAACTTGCATTTGCAGTAAATCTATTCTGTTATTTCTTGGCTTTCGATTCAATGATGAAAAACTATATAAAAAAAAAATATGGCCAGTGTCAGGTAGCTGCCTGGAGGATGAGCAACATATCCTTGGCGACAAACCAAAAATTAATAATTATAAATGACTTGACCCAGTCTAGAACTGAAGTACGACACTGTACGGAAATGGACCACAAAGTTGCAGCTGATAGAAAAGAAAACTCCAGGACAGAATGAAATCTGATAAGAACAACCTTGACAATAAAGACACGTCACGTCATGTCATTTGGTCTGATGAAATAATCACAGCACTAGTTTTGGAAAGCAAAAAAGGCACAGAGAATACTGTCCCCCAAATGAAAAACAAGACGTTTTACATTATTATAAAGATGCCTTCATTCACTGTAGAAACAAATATTAGTCTGGAACTTTTTCATAAGAACAATAATTACAATCTTAATGAATCATTTATGAGGAATTCAAAGTGAATGTTAACATATGAACCTGTAAAAAAAGGCCTAATATCCCATAGGCTTGTACAGCGAGCTTTCTATTTTTAGAACTTTTTTGAATTTTGCTACATTATTTTGTCTCTGAATGCAAAGAGGGAAAATAAAACTTCCATTGATACTGTTAGAAAAAGCTTTGATTTGCATAACGCACTTTAAAATTAGATTAAAAAATTTGAAGTTTAGATATTTATCTTTAACTGACAAGAATTCAGCATTCAACAGCTCAAATCATGAACCTAAAATTACTGCTGGGAGTTGAAGAGCTGTTTTGATTTGTGATTCTACAACAACACAGTGCTAGCGTCAGTTAGCAGCTAGATTTCTGCCATTCATTGGGTGCAGCTACAAAGGGGACAGTTGTTAAAAGTTAATCGTCACTTTTAGATAAATTAAGAGATGTAATAACAGACGACTACAGCTGCCGTATCAACGACAGGTCACATCCGAGGTGAGACCGAAAGCAGGACGGCCTCACAGAAACTGAAGCTAACTCCCCGTTAGCTTCCCCGGCTGTTAGAAATGTAAGGCAGCTCCTGTCAGTATGAGCAGGGACTATATTTTATAAAACTACATAAAATGTTCGATAAAGCCGGTTGTCGGTTCTGTGAAGTTAAAATGCTGTACTTTTATATATTTTTGTGCACTCACCATGTCGACCGTGTGGATACTTGAAGCTAACGGCTAGCCTCGCTCCCAGCAGCCTGAGTGACAGAACATGAACCAGGAGAGAGTCTGGAAGCTTAGAGTCATGTGACACGGGTCATGTGCGGGGAGAGTGGGGTGGGGCAGGGTGTGGTGGGAAACGAAGGGGAAATCACGGACGTCATAAAATCCATAAAATCCATATATTCTTATTTATTTATTTTTTTACAATACATCGGTGTTCAAACCCATGGATCTACAGAGAACAGGAAGTAGAAGAATTCTAAAGCTGGAGTTTACAACCAAAGGTTTGAAGATACTGACAATAATAAAAAAAAGTTGTCCTTTTTTCTAAAGAATTAAACATTTTTCTCTTATGCTCTTATAATTCTATACTAGTGTTTCAAATACACTAGACTGTATTTTAAAGTTTGGCAGACTAGTGTTTCAAATACACTAGACTGTAAGTTTGGCAGAAAGAACCCGTGATTATGTGCATAAAAACAAACGGCTTCCACGGAGCCAAGACGCAACGAAACATTAGCTCAAGCATGGCTTTGATATTTGCATATGTATGAATAGGAAATTGGTTATTTAGATTTTAATAAGCTTAAAGTTACATTAAAAGAGCTCAAAGTTAGCCATGATTGGTGAAGTAAAACTGATATTCAGAAGTGTAGTCAAACTTCAATAAACAACAAACACTGGATGCAGTATGAAAATCTTTATAAATTCTTTATTAATCAAGGTATTTCAAATTCAAATCAGACAACACTGAGCTTGGTGGTAAATGTAACACGTGCAGTATACCATATTTTGATGTTCCAGCTCACAGTGGTTAAGATTGCATTGAATCCTGAAGGGTGTTTTGGGGTTTGTTCCCCAAAACAAGGCTTCTTAATACTGAGCAATAATAAAGTGTCTCAACAGTCAATTCTCTGATGGGATTAAATCACATACAGTACATAGGTTTCTTTTTCTTTTCTTTTTTTTTTGCATAGAATGAACACTGCCTGAACAGTCGTCATATTGCACTAATTTTACAAATCTTTCTTGGAATATTTAAAACTAAATATAAAAACATATTTCCAATTTACAAATCTTTTCCAAAAAGACAATAGTCACTCAAAGTGAATTACGTCACATTGACACTGATGTCAGCTGTATTTAAGATTGGCAGATTTAGCAGAGCTTTACATTTTTAACCACTGGTGAATATAGTTAATTATGTCAATAGCAAAGAGAATACAAAATTATGTTCAGACTTGATCCATTTCAAGGCAGACAAGGGTTTCCGCCACCAGGTGGCGATATAATATTTGCTTGGCTAATTCAATGTACAGAATAAAAACAAGTCTGACGTCGTCCTCAGTACTGAGTGAGGGCCTGTTCATTTTACAGCTTCAGAAGGTGGTTGTCTCTTAGTTCCTGCTCAGCTGGTTGGCCCCATCTGACATGGGTCTGTGGTGGCGAAACCATCTCAAGAACTTCTTATTATCAACTGTGAGGGGGAAACAAATGTACAGATGAGCTGGAGAAAACTATATCACATACTTCAAACCAAAGTTGGGACGTGAAACATTGAAATGACCTTTGTACAGATTCAGGTGCTTCTCGCTCCATGGCTCTCCAGAGCCTGTGTCAGTTTCCCCATTCCCAGAAGGCTGCTCTACAAATGAACCTTCAGCTGCCGAGCCTTCATAAAATCCAGAACTTTCTTCCTCAGGCAGATAAATCAAAGCTGACCCCGCCTCATCTCCCAGCATCTCCTCGTCCTCTTCCTCAGTCTGTGGCTTTTCATCCTCCACAGGTTCTGCCTCCCTGGAAGTAATACAAAATAATATGTCAATGACAGGACTTTGATTTTTGGTGTATCGTCACCAACAGTATATCTCTGGTACCTCAATGTTTTTTATGGCTATTGGGCAGTGGTCGAGGAGTTGGCCCACGGGCCACTTGTTGATAATCACTGCTCTACGGACTGGTCTTAGTGAATACTTTATTAATAAATTGTCATTGTACTGGCTAGAAACTTTAGACAAATGTTCTTCTAGAGTCTTGCTTTGTTCATCTATAATCATACCAGAGCTAAATTCCAGCGCTTCAGACAGTGATGGCAGGGCCTGAGGATTTCTTTAAAAACATAACTTAAGGGCAACCTAGATCATTGGGGAAAAGCACTTTTCACTGAAAGTGTTATTGGGGAAAAGCACTTTTCACTGAAAGTTGTAAAGTGTTCATCTAGTGAATAACAGTAAAAGAAGAGTCACATGCCAACATAACTGTAGGTCTTAGCTATTACCTTGTGTAGTCAGTAATGTAAAAATATTTACACCTAAAAGTGCAGAACATTTTTTGACTCAGAACAATAGACCAGATGCAGCAGTCCACCAGGCCACTTCCTTTTGACACTTCCCCCTGGCTTCCTGTTGGAGGAGAGCTGCAAGAGCAGGGGTTGCTGCTGCTGCTGCTGCTGCTGCAATGTTTTATGAAACAACCTCAAGGGGTTGTAGATGTCAGGGCACATGATGTGAGCTGGTGTAAACTGCTGACTGACAACGGATCAAACATCTGATTGTGTGCGTCAGTGAGACATTTAAGACGGGAAATTGAGGTGACCTGACAGTGACACACAGGAAAAGATAAAACTAGTTTTCCTACATTTTTATTAAAAAACTGTTTCAAACTGTCAAGTAATAACGACCACTGAGTTTTAACATTCTTTCAGTACCACCTGTTTCACCAGGTTCAAAGTGTTTCTTGCTTTGGTTTTGAAAACTTTGTTGACACTGTTGGCATGTCAGTTTCTGTGGATTTGTAACCTCCAAGTGCCTCCTACTACCTGGCTTATCGATAGACCGTTCGTCTTCAGCCACCACCTACTCTCTAAATTCACACTAGGGAAAAGCAGCTGGTTTACACATAGGTAAGTTATGCAGTGGGTCGACTTTTTTTCAGAATACAGTTTCACTACTCAGTTTCGGGTCGACTTTTTTTCAGAATACAGTTTTCAGAATATTCAGCGAAATATCCTATAATTCCAGGAAGCTTTTATCACAGTTGCTCAGAAAGCCAGCTGACAATAATAGGAAATACATGTCACTGATTATGTTAACATTTGTGGGCCAAGAATAAGTATCAGCTCTGCTGCAGCTCTGACCAGAGCTAGAATTAGTTACAAAAGTGAGAAAAAAAACCTTATGATTAAAAGGAAAAGTATTTTAATAAGATCATGTTTCTCTCTTATAAAGGGTATTTTGGGGGGGGGGTTCTCACTAAAAGACTTCTCTGAATCCATTCAAAATAGGGGGAAGTGAAACAAAACTTGCTTTTTAAAATGTACATTCCATTTTCCCCAACTCTGGGTGAAAGCAAAAATAAAAAAGGTTCATGAAATTCTGCTGTCTTTCTTTATTACCGCTCCAACATCCCAGCGCTCGCTGCGTCGCTCCCTCTGTCTGTCCTTTCCCTCCAAGTTGTCATCTATTTTGGCTTTTCTTGGCCACCTACCTCACACTTACCCTTTCTCACTGTAACACACAGCCCATGACTTCACACAGACATACACCCAGATGATGCTGTGCTGTTTGATTTGTGCTTCCCAAGGTCGGAGATCCAAATCTGCATTTCTATATTTAAAGTCTGCATTTTTCCTGTACACTCTACCACAGAGTACTGTCTTTGTTTTTCCAAACCCAATTAAACCTTGGAGGGAACCAACACAGACTCACCTCACTCTGAGAAATACACAGAGACAACAAACACATCACATCCCAGTCTCTACAATCACAAAAATGAAGCTCAACACATGAATACTAACATGTTCTGTGCAGTGGACGCTGGCAGTTTGCCTGGTAGTTCCGGACTCCATTCCATCTCTGGACTTTGGTGGGTCACACAGTTTGTTCTGTCTCCCGTAGGGTTACATTTCAGAAACTTGTACACAGCATCCCTTGGGGCTCCTAGAAGAAAAATGAAAAGAAAAAATGAAATGACGCTCTTTACTGAATTTAACTACCAAAAAGTAAATCATTTAACGTTTGTGGAATTTCCAGCTATGCACATACAAAAGCAAAGTATTGTCAAAGTTTGCCTATTACCGGTACATAAATAGACTTGTGTACATAAATAGAATTGTGTATAATTAAATTAATTTAAACAAAAAATAAATATGATCATGCTTTACATCTTTTTTCATTTAACCAAAAAATAGTAACCTCAACAACCTAAACCCAAAGGTGTGAATTAGCCCTTTTTAGGCAGATAAGCAAGTAAACTAATGAGTTAGCTGAATTTTATTTAGCTAAATTATTGAACCAAATCTCTTCAGTTGTACAGAGACACCCTGTGGAACATAGAGTTAGTTGTCATGGATTCTTTTTTATTTATTTATTAGTTGCACATTTTGGGTGTGTCTGGGGATTACAACATTATTCTTTAGAAGAATAAAGAAACAGAACTTAACATCATATTTTTAGCAATAATACCATCAAAACACAGGTCTGTTTGCTAAATTTGTCAAATTCAGTGGAACTTTAACAATCACTACGGTTCAAGAAAAACAGAAGAACTGTTATATCTGCCGGCTGTTCCACTACACCTACACTGCACACAGGTCTGTTTGATGGAGTGATTGCTAGTCCTGCTACACAGGCAAATTTAACCAAATGAGAAAGGAGAGCATCTAAATGAGACAGACATAAATCTGAAAAGTGCTTGTTAATTTCGACAGTGATGAGAGACGCCAGGCAGCGAGGTGTAAATGTGGTTGGTGCTCTTGCCTCAAAGAACCACGGTCGTTGGTTTGAGTGCTTGCTTGAGCAATGGGCTTTTCTGTGTGATGTTTGTCAATCCTCCTCAAAGGGATTGTTTCCACACTGTGGTCGCTTGATTAATATGTTTGACTTCAATGTGTGGTAATGCTAACATTAGCACTTCAGTCCCAAACACTCCCATCAAGATGTGGACCTTAATTTGCTTTACCACCGACTCTGGAATGATTACAAATATTTCATGTGTTAAAAAAAAAAACATTTAAATGATCTAAAGAGACAAATCACCTGACCATGTGCTTTCATTTCAAAAAGTGTAGAGATAGAAGTGTGTGCTAACAAAGCTAATATATGTAGCTTAGCAGCAGCTTTGCTTGGGATATATTAACAGTACTCCTGTCTTGTAGAGGACATTGTTTTCTTTAATAAAAAAAAATACAGCAGACAATATATTAATAAAATATATTTATAACTATATTACTAATTCAATTGACTTGTTGTCCTCTCTGGACAACAGGTGGAATGTCCAGAGAGGAACCATCTTTCCCCTAATGTCATATAGAACAGGAACCATTTCTTCCTGTGACCTATTACTGTAGTGTACAGCAGTTCAGATTGTCTTGAGACTCAATGACTACTTTTGTAGACCCTAGCCAACCACAGTTTCATCTGAAAACAAAGATGACTAGACAAGCATTTGTCATTATCCTGATGGTTGATTATCATTTCAGTAGAGGTGCCTGTAGCTAATAGATAGCTTGTACGAGGGTTAAAAAAAGGGACATATGGTTTAAAAGATTGCCCTGGATTTGAGTGTTTTATGTATTAAGACTTATATAGCAGTCGGGCATAGGTGTTATGATTAGATGCCTATAGATGATGCAAAATAATGTAAGTCAAACAAATCCTAATTTATATCCACATTAATGATTGAGACTAGTGAACTCTACGTCATGATGAAAGTTGAAACAGCTCCACTCACAGACTCTTTCAAACCACAACGGAACTCAACACAGGAACCGAAACACTGTTGGTCTTTCCAATATATATAAAAAAACAAACATAAAAGACCCATTTTTGTTGTCATCTAAAAATAATCTTAAAACAATACTTAACTTGACTTTTGTTTTGTTTAAGTTGAGTTTTTGCCACAGATAAAGAGGATGTGGATTCCCCAGAACAAAGAAACCTGACGTTGACATATGTGGTATGAGTCACAGGTGTCGGTAATCACAATTTGCTACCACAGAGTTCAACAAATGTGTAATTTACTGACATTTTTTTTATCTGTTGTTAGTTAATTGACATTGTTATTAAAAATAACCTAAAACTGGCAACTGAGAGCAGGGTTAATTATTACTGTTGTATGAATCTACCAAGAAACCGAAACAGAGCACTTAAAGTGTTTTTCTAGGATTTCCGTGTGCAATCATATACCTTAAAAAGTTGTCTCCCTCTAGGTCTTATAAACATTCTATGATTTGCCTAAAGTTTGGTTCTCTTGTAAACTAAAAGTACCGTTTCTACGTTTCTTTCTTATTAACTTAAAATCATTCATAGACCTATATGGTAAAAATAACATTGTACTAGGTACCTTGATCAGCTTCATAGGAAAAACAATGTATTTTGCTCGGTAGTGAATGGACTATCTACACGCACCTTACATGAAATGGAATCTCGATTTTGTCGGTGATAAGAGTGCGGCTGACTCAGAAACACGTACTAATACCAGATAAAATCATTCTTGTAATTGTTTCACCATAAAAGCAACTTCTATTGAACAACTGACACCGCTACACCGAACACCACGGTAATTTGGATGCGTTAACAAACGCGCGCAGCTTTTTTGGTCTCTACGGCACTGTGGATTCCAGGATATTAAAACCAATTGCGTATGTGGCAAAGGGCCACGTGACGCAGTTTGATTTCTAAGCGAAGGCATTTAGATAAGCGTTCATTAGGGAGAGACGGGAGAGAAACCACAGCGATCAATCAGGAAAAGATGTAAATTAACATGGCGTCAGTTAAGAAAATAATGTCAAAACAGCACTTTCTCGTTACAAAAAGAATACAATAATACATTCCTTTATGATTGTTTGTTTGTTTTTCTTTTCTACTTTATCGTGTAGACGTTTACATATAAAAAAACTCCAAATAGATTTACCCCGTCTATGTCTAAAGTCGTTGTTTTAGTAAATATTACATTGACGTATTTAAAAGTTATGTCACTTAATAAACGTATTTCATGAGAAAAATAAATAAATAAAGCGCCTGGGCAAAACATTACGTGTTTGTAATCACTGTGAACTTGACAAAAAACTTGAATTACCAAAGATTTACACCAGGAGTTAAAAACAATCGAACTTGACAAAAAACTTGAATTACCAAGGATTTACACCAGGAGTTAAAAACAAATCAGACATTATTGAATTTTCTTTTGTCTTTTTTACACTGACACTTTACAAGTTAGTGCGTAATCGTTTAGTGGTTCTTGTAAAAATACGTGGACTTACCTGTCCCGTTATGTAAGACGAGGAAGGAGATAAGAAGAAGAAGGAGCAGTTTCATCCTCAACTCTTCTCCTCGTTCAAGAAAACGGCAGGTAAATGCAGATATCACCCTCTGACGATGGCCTCTGTCAACGTGCACGTTGGTTATCACAGCTGCGGGGTGTTGTGTGATCTGTACTCTGGTTAAACCCACTCTTCTATCAGGAGGAGCTCAGCCCTCTGAATGACTGCGTCATGGTTTCCTGAAGACATTGAACATCCTCTGTGGAAACTTTTGCATTAGCAGCCTCGAATATCAGATATGACTGTAAGTGGTGCAAACTTTGGCCCATGAGTGTCGTAGCAAAGAGATTTAATCAGTCTTTCTGATAAAAGCGACCCGAAGAAGAAGAGGAGAGTGGCTGTGAGACACAAGATGGATAATTGTCTATCTACCAGGGGCTAATCGATTTCAAGTTCATGAGCTTTAAATGTATGTACAAACTGATGTGTCAGATAGAAAACCATGATATAATATTAAATATTTAGTGTTTGGGGATCCAAATTTATAAAACAAGAATATTAACAACAATTGTATATACCCCTTTAATTTTGTTCTTGTGTTTTTGAATGAAAACTTGATACTTGGAAATCCACTGACTTTTTGAGAAACAGGGTTTGTAGAATGATAACATAATGGAAAAATGCGGTAACACCTGCCAAAAAAACGTGTTCCTGCTAATAAAGGAGAGTCAACACATAGTGGGATAATTTGAGTTAGAAAGTAGGGCACATTAGGTTTCAGCATGTAGGTCTGTTGTGTCAAAGCCAAGGCCTGGGGGCCATAAACGGGCCGCCAAGTCATTTTGTATGGCCCATTGCAGCTTAAAAAATAAATTAAAGTCCATTGTTACTTGAGTAACATACAGAAACATTTAGTAATATTTTGTGGAGTACTTACATCTACACAGTCTTCCAGTTGGAACCAGCCCTTCAAGGGCAACTCTTTTGCTAATGTGGCCCCCAGTGAAAATGAGTTTGACACCCCTGATCTAGGTCGTGCCTAGTTTACAGTTCAAGGTTTTTCTGGGTAAGTAAAGGATTCTGCTTTGGTTAACCTGGGCAGCTGCCCAAGGTTGGGAGTGGGGGCTCATCAATGGAAACCTTGGCAACAGGGTGCCAAACAAATTAGGTCTCTGAATGGTGAGCAGTGTGTGAATCTATGTATTCAGTAAAGCCATTATTCAATTTAAATATCCTCAACATCCTGTGCTGTCTTTCTAATGGTCTTTGGTCACATTTTATTTTCTTCCGCATGTGGGTTTCCATCCAAAGCTGGGAGCGCAGTCTTAAATGAAATCAAAACCACAACATATACGTGATCCAGATGGGTGGCCCTTTTCACTTCAAAATGCCAAGTGTTGTGATTTTAGTCTTGTACTTATTCTGCAGGCTCTATACTGTGTTGCTTCCACCAAACTTACTTGTTCTCACCATTTATGTCCTTGTTCCCTGAACATTATTCTTAATTTCAATGCCTTTAACTGTCAAAAAGTCAAAAAGTGAGAATATGATGGCATGTCAGAACCATTCTGCAGAAGTGGTTATTACAGTTCCTAACATTTGATTTTCAGAAAATGAAACATTAGCTAATCCCTGACACCATTGTGCAGGGACACACACACACACACACACATCAAGTGTGACATGATTGTGGCACATATATGCCAACTAAATAAAAAATGGGTTTTCCACTGGGTTTAGTTATCGTTGTCAAAAATGTAGCTATTTTGAGGTGAAGCTGTATTTACTTTGAGTAAATCAAATTAATTAGTTATTAATTTATAATTAATATAAATTAACATTGTTATTAATATTGTTTAATCACAATTTACTATATAATAAAGTAAATTAAATTGGCAAACTGGTTATTTAGCTGATCTAATTTAAGGAATATATTTTATCAAGCTGAATGAACTTTTAATTATTTTATACTTACATATGTATATTTATTTTATATTCTTATCATTATTTATTTTTACTCTCTTTGGAAGCACCTTGTCTTTTAAGGGGATTTTTTTTTATTTAAAGTCTACGTATGGGAAAATAAGTCTTTTTCTAACTTGTTGTTGTTTCTCTCAGTAAATAACACATTGGTCTTCCCAAGTACGCCTTCATGCAAAGCAAAACACACACACACTAACACACTGAAAGTGACATTTATGGCACATATAACCACTTACAATACTTCACACATAGTATTTTCACAGTCAACTCTCCACTGGTCTTCTCCACAGTACAAATTAAAGCAACTCTAAAGCCTTAAGTCATGTCAGTCATGAGTAATATTTTACATTTTATGTATGGATGTGTTTACCTTTATAATCCAATATAGTTCTGCAAGTATAAAAGTCAGTATTTACACCCAAGTTTGTTTTTCCCTTTCTGTTGGGTAATGTGGTAACTTCTCCATTGTCTGACCTAACAGTTTATAGCAACAAGTGCTTCTTTTAAACTGCCAGGAACACAGTAAACATACAGGTTTTTGTGAACATACATTGTAAACTACCTCGTACCCTATGTTTACACGCAGAGGCCAAATTTTGGGGTTGTTGTTGACGTTAGTGGGAGAGGAACTACAGTGATTCATAACATTAGAACTGCTGTCATCAATATTTTTTGCCCTTATAAATGGTAGATTTGATGGTTTTGGAGAACTGGTTCTTTGAGTCATGTCCAGATGTTTCTCTCTCTGTCTCTGCTGTGATGAAATCGGTCTGCTGGTCTTTCCACACAGTTCTAAGCATATTACTTTCAAAGTATAAGGTCAATCATTACAGCTAGACAGGTTTTTCAGTAGCTAAAGTGGCTTACGTTTGTTGGTTTTGGACGAGTACATTTGTTGATGTATTATCGAGGTAATTTTGATAATTTCAAGGATAATATTTATCATATAGCTTGAAAAAAACTTTATATGCCCCACAATAAATGAAAATCGAAAGTAAAAGATGTATACAGAGAATGTGGAGCATTTAAAATATAGCAAGTGAAGAAGACCAAATAGAAAAAAAAATGAGGTTAAAAAAAGGTTAGCATTATCTACAGTAATAGACTGACACTAACGAGGTGCCGTTTTGGCCATTTAAGATATTAACATACCAAGCTAATGTTTAGACTTTGCTAAAGCTTACTTTGAATTTTGTCCAGCTCAGCTTTATTTTGATTGAATGCTAGCTACCTCAGCTGACCGTTGCTCGCTATGCTACTATTTGGACAAATTGTGTGTATGTTTAGCTGATTCTAGAAATATTTGTATAAAGCTAGGTACAAAACACAAAAACAGTGTGGAATTGTTTGTGTGTGTGTGTGTGTTCGTTTTAAGTTTTGGTTTTCCTGTGAGCTCTTTGACCCAGCTCTCACCCAAAACAGATTTATTTCCAGTGTCTGGGACTTCAGCTGGTCTCCCAATAGTCACTACATGTTTTGACAAGTATCACAAAGGTCGGTTGAACTGAGGCGCAAATTAAAGTTCACAGGTTGTCATGCGTTGACATGGTTTTTCTTCGGAAAGGCCACAAATAGTGTTTGAAAATAAACTGCAGTTTGGTGGCAAAACAAAGACTCATTGTGTGTAACTTAATGATAGCTACAGACTGAGAAAAACCAGGTTCAGGTCAAACAAGTTCAAAAGTAACGTTGAACCACCGCCAGTCAAAACCCAAAGAGCTTTCATCATGGTGTGTTCCTATTGTTGTGCCCACACCACATCCAGATAACTAAATGTACGTCTGGTGTGAGGAATTTGAATGTTTATTCAAAATAATTTTTTATAAGATTTTCTCAAAGAGGCTAAAGCTAAAAATATGGCAGTTAAACTGTTGCAATAGGCATTTTGGATTCATGTTCGGAGGATATGTCTGCACCATGTACCTACAGTATTGTATACAGGGAGTATTTATGTTAGTTCAGAACTACATTTATTTTTATGTGCTACGTATATGTTTATAATTTGTAGTTTGAATCTGCAAGCTTCCGTGAACGTTTGGCTGTGTTTGCTGACTTTGTTAGTCATGTAACAACTTGCTTATATTTGTATGTATTGAATATTTTAGGAATGCTGTTTATTAACAGGTTTTAACCAAGATCTTGGCAACACCTCACATCAATAAAAGACAATACAATTATATATATAAATAATTGTGGTCAATTTCAGGTAGCTAACTACTGTATCTTTGTTAATGTCATTAACTAACATTATTTGCAAAAAACCCCCAACAAAACATCAAAATTATGAGAGACTTTTTTCAGGTCATTTTTATTATTAAATGTGTCCATAAATTATTGTGACAAGATGGCAGAAATGGGAGGCAGTTGAGGAGTCACCCTCATGTCTTACTCAATGCTGACCAACATCTTTTTAGAAGTGTGATGTGTTCATTGTTAACTGGAAAAACACTCCTGTGGTTTTCCCCTTGCATAATTCCGTTGTTATGAAAAGATCAAACTATGTCCATGACATCAGTTTCTATTCATGCATTACAAATAGTTGTGCCACGCATATAAAGTAAAAAATGAAAATTCCTTTTATAATACTTCATTGTTACTTTCAGACATCATTTATTTTTAGAATATTTTATGTTGTTTAATGGTCTGGAAATAGATTATTTTTCGCTAATTTCTGCGTTCAAAAGGAAACATTTTTCCCTGTATTTGCATCATTAAATATCTTGCTGTTTTACTGGAAAAACTGCAGAGCATTTATTCATAGCACAGCACACAAACAATAAGCCCCACATCACTAGTCTGCCGCAAGTGCAGATTTTTCCATTTGTTTAATATCATTTATATCAATACATACAGTAACAGCTGTACATAATACACAAATACACAGTCAGTAAAGACAGAATTCAATGGTTATGGCCATTCCATGCAAGACAGGACAGCTAGGTGACCAGTAGATGGAATCTTTACAGAAGGAATTTTTGTATGGATTATATTAACTTGATTATTAAAGGTAGATGTACCACATTTTAACACAGAGGTAACAACATAGATTTACTGTGTTCATTATCTGTTATAGTAGGTCAGTTCATCTTCCATCATGGCTTCATAACTGCTGGGAGTGTGCATCGATTTAAAGTTACTACATCAGGACACAGGTCTGTGTGTTTACAGAGGGGTGGCTTCAGTTGTTGGTCACCATCCTTGCTTTGAGGCGGTTGATTTTGAGGGGGAGGAGGCCGACCATCTCTTTACTCAGCTCCAGCTCTGCCTCCACAACAGCCGCTGCTTCAGGGTGGGCTGCACAGTACTCCACCACGAATCTAGACCACAAAAGGAGGTGAAAGTGACAGTCAGAAAAAAGAAAATCCCAACTGTTGGCACTCAGTCTGAATCATGTGACATTGTTGTCTTGCAAACTCAAGGGGACCTGGGAAGTATTATTTTCAACTAGATTTTTCCCTACTTGTAGTTTTCTAGAGATTTGCCGAGGTCTGTGAGCTGAACAGAGGGTGGCGAGCCGATGAGTCGGCTGTGTAGACGTCCCACTCTGAAATGGGCCACGAGAGCTGGTCTGAGCACCTCCTCCTCCAGACGTTCTGGAAATTTCCCATCTGGGGAACACAGAGAGTCTAGGAACATCTGAAAGTACCTGCGGAGGAGAACAGAGAACAAAACGATCAAAATGACACACAGTAAAATGGCCAAAAAAAACCAACAACCTTGAATCTAATTTACACTAACTTTGCAGAAGCCGAGCACAGGCTGTTGAACTTCTTGATGGTGTGGTTATCCAGGGACTGTGTATCTGCCTGTCTGTTGGCCAGGGTCAGTTTTAGGTCCATCATTTCACTGTAGCTCTCTGCCAACTCAAACATCAGCTGTCTGCGGATCATCAGGTAGAACTGGGCGTTCAGGTCTGCAGAGAAACATGAACGACTCACGCAAGGTTTTTATGCCACCTTCACCTAGTGGTGATTTTTAAGTCTCCGGAATAATCTCAGATTATAACGCACCAGTGCAGATTGGCTCCAGCATGTCAATTCTCCGTTTGTGCATCTTGCAGCGTCGCTCCAGATCCTCTTCAAAGAAGGCCAGAGACCTGAAGAGAGCGCTGTGGTCCTGCAGGATTTCTATGTGGTCTGTGACATATCCATCCATCACAAAATACTCCTTGGCCTGCAGGGGGAAAATGAGGATTGACCCTTAACAATTGAGGTCAGTGTGGAGATAATCATTCAACTGAACTTTTCCTGTCACTGTTGCATAGACTGATAAACAAAGACAAATTATTTGCAGTTATTAAATAATAATAATAATAATAATTTTGATTATTTTGATGATCTCCCATGGTACACTCATGTGCCATGGCTCAGTGGTTGGTCCAGCACAAAGCTGGCCCTAATGAAGTGTCTGAAAGCCAGTTATAAACACTGGCCCTAATGAAGTGTCTGAAAGCCATATATATATTATAAAGGTGACGACTGTGGGCTGTGGTAACTTGTTTACCTGTGTGTGTGTGTGTGTGTGTGTGTCTCACCTGTGTGACATAATTTTGTCCCACCAAAAACACAGCTCTGGCTTCGTTGAAGTCCAATGGAAACAAACACTGAACCTAAAAGCAACAACAGACGGTTTCAGTTCATCTACTACGCCGGGTCGGAATTATGCTGATTGCGCGATAGCGCCATCTAGTGATAAATTATATAATCATCATTTACTGTCAGATTTCAGCAGAACTACATTGCTGTAGGAACTGATTAAAAAACATGGACTGCTGAAAATTCATTATGATTAAACTGCTGTATATTTGAAAGTTTTGGATGAAAACCTTTTCCTCCAGAGTTGCGATGGAGTCAAAAGTGTCTTCAGAGCCAAACAGTAGTGTGCTCTTCCTCTCCTTCTCTTCCTCCTCTTCCTCCTGTCTTCTTGTTCTTTTCAGCTCATCCTGACGATCACTATCAAGCTCACCGATGTTGTCCTGGCCACAGAAACAGGAGAAGGGACGAAACAGACTCCACAGTTACACTTAACTGAACTTAAATATCCAAGTGATAAAGAAAAGGTAAAGAAAACATTACATAGAAACTTTCAGGAGAGGGTAGGGGGGTTTAAGTGAATGTAGTACCTCCAGCTGCTTCTTAGCGTCCTGCAGGAGGTTCAGACAGTATTTGATCCAACACCTTGCGATCTCTGCTCTCTGCTGTCGGAGCTTTTCTCTGCGTTCACTCTCTATCTCACCTGTGAACAGCGTGAAAGTGCGAAATGTATATCCATGCATATATATATATACATACATACATATACACTCACAGACATACGTATATATACATGTAAATATATACATATATGTATATAAATATATACATACATACATACATGTATATATGTCTGTACAGACCTTTGTACTTGATGTTTCTCTACCTGAAGGACTCAGAGTGATACCTACTCTCCTGTGCTGCAGCTTCAGAGGGAACGTCTCCTGCCAAACCAGATATGACTGAAGCTGCTGCGAGGCAGTGTCTGCCCAACATGAAGTGACCCTGGGAACAAAACGACCCTTTTATTTAGAAAATAAAAATACAATGAAAAAATACTTTCCATTACTTCACGGACTATCTCTCGGTCCTACCTTAGTGATGTAATATTGTGACAGTGTGGCAGCGTTCAGGGCCCACTCCATTGGACTGAACTGATTCAACTGTAGCTGTCGCTGTAGAGTGCTGTGACAGTAGGTGGCAGCACGCTCGTTCTGTCCTTCAAGTTAAAATGAAAACAATAACAATGTACATTGTTACAAACTTAGAAAGTACAGCAAAATAAAATTCTAAATGTTTGGACTATTAGTGCTAACACATTTTGACTTTTGACTTACCAAGGTTTTTGTAGACTTGAGCAAGGTAGTACATAGTGTGAGTGTATGCTAACTCAAACCTAAAAAGGTAGAATAGAAAAAAAACCCAGAAGTGAATATGTGTAAAACATGAACCTGAAGTCATCATGGAGGGGTTTTTTCTGGGTTACCTCTTGGTTCTTTCCTGGTGTGTCAGCTGGTTCTCCTCTGTAGTGAAGTATTCTGTCATATCAGTGGGAGGAGACCCATCCTGAGGTTTGAAAGACAAACGTATTGACCTCACGCCACAAATGATTGTGAGGATGGAGAAACTATGTCATTTGGTCAGAGGAACCTCATTACCTCCTTCATGTAACGTTGGTAGATCGATTCTGCAGTTTCAAGGAAACCCTGAGCTGTTTCTGTCTCGTCCCGTGAGGCCCAAAGGATTCCCAACTGGTTCTGAGTGGCACGAAAAAAACAAACAAAACAATTCATCAACATGGTCATAACACAACTATAACACACATGTGGCCAGGCCCTCACTGACTGTAACTGTTGACACACTAACAGTTACCTTAGCATTGAAGATGTGTGTATCCTTTGTGTGTTAAGATCGTGTCTCTTTCTCGGTGAATTGTGTGTGTGTTTTGCATCTAGTGTGACCCTAATGTTGAAAGCAATTTGGTGCAATGCCACCTGCTGTGATATCATCTTCTTGGTTGTTCAAATACTTAGATGATTGTACAGTAGCGTGGCTAAATGGTTGTCATTGGACCTGAGGGGGGTTCACGGTCATGCCTGCTGTTTATCACATGCCAATGTGAGACAGTTCCTCGTGACTACTCAAAGGGCCGCGCTCTATACCTTGGGAAACGCTCATTCCTATCACATGTCCTCCTAATTATGAAGAAATATAAAAGCCGAGTAAACATTACCTTGACATGAATGTACAGCGATACATTATCGGATGTGACACTGCATTTCTCCAGCAGCTTCATGCAGTTCATCAGATGCTCTTGTCCGGCTGACAGCTCCTCCGTGTCGACGTGGTTCACGCCCAGATAGTAGTCCACTGCCCCGAGTCTGGCGGCCCGCAACCCAGCTGCCGAGTCTCCGCAGATGCTCTGGCCGTGCCCCTCCTCCCTCTGCCCGTCCACCGGCTCCTCTGGAGGCTGCTGGTCAACGCTGTCCTCATCGCCTTCTGGAGCATCGAAGCACTTCAGAGAGGAGTAAATCTCCCGGAGGAGCTCCCTAGCCTTGTATTTTGAGCGGAAGGGTTCGTTCTGGGGGTCGTTTTTTGATTCTATGTCAGTGAGATTTTGGGCGTTGGTAAATTTGTCGCAGATCGCTCTCCACTCATCACTGTTGACGGACGCCATGTTGATTTGCTTCTTCGTACGCCTTTAACCAGCACGTTTAAAATGACATACTGCCACCTGCTGTAGGAAAACGGTTACTGCCGGTAAGAGGAACGTGTCAAGTGTCAAGGGTGATTTCTGCCAGGGGAAACGAAAAAGAAGCTGAAATGTCTTGTAGACGTAAACGACATTTAGGATTGTGGGATAACGTTAAAGAAAAAAACAAACAAACAAAAAACACATAACCAGCCTGACTAACTGTAAAGAATATTTGTTTTTGTATCATTGTGGCCAACTGAGTTGTTATTTATTGCAAAGGAATTCAAGTTTATATGACTCGATGTCGGCCGAGTTAAACAGATGGCAGGACGATAAACCAAACCAAATCTAAAAATAGTTTAAAAAAAACCCCAAAACAGTTGCTACAGGGTGTTCAAGGCGGTTGTAGCAAGTTTATTAAACAAACCAAAAATTAAATTATGAATTAGGAAGGAAATAAAATGAAAGTTAGTCTTAAAAATTTGAATTATACATAGTATTTAGCCAGCTCTGATGGAAACTTGTCTCAGTCATGTAAACCTAGCAAACATCTGTGTTCCATGTTCAAATAAACCTTTTATTGTATTTTTTGTGCGTCTACAGAATACAACAAGGAAAGTGTTACAAACACAGCAGTTGACAATAAATCAATGAGGCAAACATCAGATTCATTTGGCCTATACAATAAAAAGTGACTAAAACCTCAGTAGGATGATGAGTTAAATTAATATTATTATGGTGAATGAGCCATGGTTTTTCATGATTCAAGAAAATGCTGTTAATGGTTACGGCAGCCGGTGCCACTCTGCAGTGGCTGTCCTCCATCAGCTTCTCTCTGTCACTAAGATGAAGTGTTCTTCTTCTCCATGCTGAAAAAACAAAACAAAAAACCCACCGTTAGGTTAGGTGTTTCCTATGATACCTTACATTCTCTGTTCATAATTGTCACTGCTAGTGACGATAACACGTCACATACTTAAATTTGATGAGGCGACTTCCTTGGATCAGCTGTGCAGACTCATTGGTCAAATGACAGGCAAAAAGCAGCCAGTTGCGGGGCTGCACCTTGTATGCGAACCTCATGAACAGCAGCGAATAGCAGCACAGAGCTGAAAGGGAAAAAAAAGGAGAAACCCCCCCGGCTCCCCGAATGATTACTACAATCAAATTCAGAAAACTTGAATAAACCAATAACCTTGACTACATTGGTACGACTACTACAGAGAAACATAAAAAAACCCAATCCTATCCAGTATTGCGTAGGGCTGTCTCTAGTTGTCCAAAGTCCAAACATCTAAACACACTGCCCTTTGATCCGTGAAACCACTTTTAGTTATGTTGGTTATGTTTTTGTTCTGAAGAGACACAGGAGCAGCTAGTGAAGCCTGAAGAGTCGTAACTCCTGTACGATGTTTACGCTCAGGAATTCATAGATGTAAATACTCTGTTAAAAACATTCACACTACAGCTACTCACTGTACACGTGTGCTGTTAGCAAGCAAACTAAACAGTCTCTCTGGGCTGAAAAACTCCAACAGGAGTTGCTAAACAGGCAGGGTTCAATATTTTCTATTGTTTTTTTTGCAAGTGTCACAAACATTAAGCGAAATCAAACATTTGTGTTACTGACTTCCGGTTTCCTCGAAGTCTTTGTGTTAAACTGAAAATCACCCTGAGTGCCCTGAGGGAAAGGGCACGGTATATACTTATGGTAATGGAAAAAAAGATAAGGGTGTGCATATACTGTAGCGTGCAGCATGTACTGTATAGTGGAAAAAAAGATAAGGGTGTGCATATAGCGTGCAGCATGTACTGTATATGTTCTGTCTGCATGAGTTCAGGAGTGATCGTCTCACCAAAGGTCATCCTGCCGCTGATAATCTCAGGGCTCTTCTTCATATCCGCGATGGCAGCGATGGGGAGACCCCAGTTCGCTATGGGCCCCCAGAAATGCTAAACAAACAAACAAATAAATGATTATTTTATATTGTTAACAAATACAGTACACTGTATATATAGAACTGCTGCCTTGTTATATTAAGTTGGAGGATCTCCTGGGTAATATGTGTGGCTTAAAGAATATTAACAACAGCATATGATGGTGAAGTCCCCATGTTAAAGAAGAACTCCATTCTAAACAAGCAATTCAAACTACTCTCAACTAAAAAAATGGATTTGTCTGTTCTGATCTCTGGGTGAAGATAAAGAGCCCTGTATTTCCACCTATACATTTAAAGTTAAGCCATGGTGGGGAGAGGTTCGGGGGGCTCGCTTGTGTGAACGTGGTGTCCTGTCACCCTGTGTCGTCATTTCTATCTGCACTTTGAGACCTAACTTTTTAATTAATTCTATGAAGACAATGAAGACACAGAGGAAAGACTTCAGGGACAAGGTCTTACCGTGCTGTTGATGCATTTTATCCATATCAGAGCCGCATAGAAGAGAAAGGAACAACACTGGATAAGTGGCAGTGATATGAACTTGATGAATAGATTTAACCACTGTACAAAGATTAAAGGTTATGAACAAAAGATGAGGAGCATTCTTGGATTAGGTCAAACATTTTCAACATATCGAAGAAAAACCTTCAGTTGCCTGTCTGTGAAAAGACACACTTCACAGATATTTCAAAGGTCAGTCTTAGGATATTTAAAAAAGTAAGTCCTGTGGTGTATATATTTCATTTGTTGTTAGGTATGGCTCTTATATTCATATTTTTTTCCCCAACAAAATGAGCTCCAGACAAATTATAACCGAATACAGTGATCCTTTACTTGTAACTATACATTTTAAAAGCTACGCGAGGGAAGAGTTCTAACTAATGAGTTGTTATAATATATTCAGGCATAATTAACCAATAGGTTATCATTATAAATTCACAAGCAGTAGAATCTAAAAAAATCTGAATAAGTGTTAATGAGTGTTATCCCAAAATATTCTTTTTGCCGTCACACTGAGCGTTATACACACATAATGTTTTCCCACAATTCGAGGAAAAAGCATGGAGCTTTTTCACAGAAGAAACACAGGTAGAGATAAAAGATTTATTGGCTTTGAATAACCCGTAGCCTCAAACAACCTCAAAGATGTAGGTTGTTATATACAACAACCATGGCAGCTAAAGAGTAAAGGTTAAATCATGACAACAATAAAATGCCATAAAAACAATATATAAAACTGTTGAGGGATTAGTAAAAATCCATACAAGGAGGAGCCTGGTGACATGGTTATTAATCCTAAAACCCTCTAGGGTGTTTTTCCTGGGAAAACTCAGAAGGTCTGGCTGATTGTGAATTTTTCCGATTTAACTGTTTTTTTCCCCCTGAAGCTGTCAGAACTTATTAGTTTCTAGGAATTCAAGTTAAAGAAAATTATTTCCAACAAAAGATATATACCTTTACTAAAAATATAACTTTACTCCTAACACTTTGTCAGTGAGACGGTAGAACTTGACTCGTAGCTCCTTGTCAAAGTCAGTCAAAATATAATCACCAGAAATGAGGATATTTACTGTAGTTAAAAGACCTATGTTTCTGTTTCAGAATATAAAGGGTATCTTTAAAAGAATAAATTTATTTATAAAAATGAAGTATTTAAAGTGTAAAATGTTTTGACAGCATAGAAAGCCAAAAAAAAAAACCCAAAACATTCTTTTTCGGTGTTGGACAGAGACCAATGTTTAACTAACGTCTCTTGTGCCTGCTATAGAACTCGTATGTAAATAGATAAATATTTCCCCCAAACAATGAGACTTAAACCAGAGTAACAAGTTTCCCTCGTTACCGAGATACTTCGAAATATACCAATGTTTTCAAGCAATAAAGGGCAAAAACGGCAGAACACGAATAAATAACATACACGGGATTAAGATTATTCATAGAATTACGTTAAATGTTATAAAAACGTGAAATATAGACAGTTTTGGATAAGGCAGAATACCAATTGCTAAGCGGTTAAAACATCGTTAGCTGTGTCGTCTACAAGCTTCGTATGTTACAAACCTCGTTAAATAATCCCGGAACTCTTTGCTCCTGAGGTGATCGATAGCTTTTCTGGCAATAGTGCTGGCCATGGTGAACAGTAAGGACGATGTAAGTTGAGTCGAAAAAAGAATGACAACCGTAGCAGCTCTGAAGGGCGACGAAATTACTGCTTCACAGAGGACGAAGACCGGTCAAATTTCCATCCATCAAACACTGGCGCTTTACGACACTGTCGCAACACCGCTGCTTTGGTTGCTCCTTTGATCTAGAGCTAAAGAATATAGATAAAACCTCATGGCAGGAAAAACCTATATGAAAATATATTATTATTATTATTATTATATTAATTGTATTTTGTGAGGTTTGAAATCTATGGAATATTACACAAAGGTTATCCACAAATGTTACATAAACTTTACAGTTAAGGAAAATATTAACTAAATACGATTCGTGGTAGTTACGTAAAGAAACGTTTTGATACACTATTTCGATTGCAGCAACAAGCAGACCCTGAAGTATAGAGTATATTAGGCATATATTTCCCTTTATTTAGGCATAAAACAATCAGTTCTATTTGTAGAAACGCAACAGTTTTAAAAGCTAAGTCTAAATACTCGGATAAAATATCTAAGGATATAACCAGAAAGATCAACTGAAAGAGCAGGTTTCGCCACTTTTACGGCAGCCTCGCTTCTATCCTTTCTATTTCTACATCTACATGAGAACAAGGCTCCACGCTCCGCCTCTGCGCGTTCCTTTTCACCCGCGTGCCCGAGGAGTGCCTCTGTGTCTACGCTGAAGGGTTCCATCGAGAAAGAAAATGCCATCAAAAGTCATTATTGACAACAAAGATCAAACTATGGAGGAAGAAGTAGACACTGTCATCGAGGCCAAACCTGTAAAGGTGAGTGTAGCAGCTTATTTCTCAAGAGAAACGCTGAAAAAAAGCTCAGCTCTGACCGCGATGCGTTTTAACATGTTTGACAACATGTGGCTTTAACTGGCTAATTTGCTAGCTAGCTAGCTAACTAATAATTAAAAAATAGAAAAACAGTTTCTGTTTTGTAGAACATTAAGATGTCCGTGTTCATTGATAGGCGTTTTTCTTTTAGGCATTTATGTAAGACCTATTTGTAGTAAGAAAATGTGTTTAAATTACATGAATACTGTTAGCATGTGCGTACTTTAGTTTGGTTAGCTGATGGTCACGTGTTCCATCCACGTGTGACTGTACTGATCTGTAAACTGTATGGATGTACCAGCTGCGAATGTGCACGCCCCGAGAATCGTGTTCCACATGTTGAAGTGTGCACACATGTGGGCGCAACTAAGTGACGTAGCCCAGCTGTAACCAGCCTTTTAAACTCAAGAGTAAATCCGAGAGTACGATTTAGTTGCCGTTTATTTTAGACATTTACATTTCATTTGCTTTTTCTTAACCAAACAACAGGCTCGATTTGTGAAACCTTGACGTTCCTTTTTATCGAGGAAACGTAACTTTTTACAATGTGTCAGCACTGAGTATATTGAAAAAAAAAGTTCAAAATGAGTTACGCCACTGTAGTCTGAGGCTCTAGTTCAGTAAACGGTAAAAACCTTTACTTTTATTATTATGGTAATACATATTGTGAGTTCTATTGTTCTTTTGTGATTTACACCCCTATTGTGTTTGGTGTGCTTAATAAGAATACATAATACAGTACATGAAAAAATACAATACAACCCAATATATTTTTTAGTGTTACTAGTTGTGACACTCAATTTTGAAAATAATTAAAGATTTCATCAGTATTTGACGTAACATTTAAATTTATGGGACGGTTGCCTTCGAAGTTTTACGGTGTGGGATTGAGCAACACCTAGCGGCAAAATAGCATATAGCATGATATAGTTGAATTTCAGTCATCAATATCGCAGTTGAGACATGTTTTAGCAAATATATACTGTACTGTTTATTGCCTTTTATTTATATTTCCAACACGATGTAAGTTTATTGATTGTTTATGACTACTAACTTTCTGTGCCAACAAAAACAAGTTTTAATGAGTGACCAATCATAGTCATTAAGAAAAAAATGTTAAATTAAATTTGAATTTTAATTGTTGAACTCAATGTTACAGTAAGTTGAGTGACTGCCGCCTGAGGGTTAAAGTGTTTTGTTCATTCTAATAAAACATGAATATAGATCAAGACCAAAGAGGGCAAGAAATTGAAGAAGATGAAGGTGCAGTTGGAGGAGGAGAAGGAGGAAGAGGAGGAGGAGCAGCAGCAGGAGGAAGAGGATCCAGACTGTGAACCTCCAGCACCTAAGAAGAAAAAGAAAAAAGACAAGCTGGCAGCGGACCAAATGAACGGCCACACAGACGAGGCCACAGATCTGAATGGAAACAGCAACGACATTGAGACACCTAAGAAGAAGAAAAAGAAGAGCAGTGAAGGAGACATAGATGTAAGTCTCATTATTTCAAATGTTCAGTTAGAGCTTCATAAGAACGGTTGGTTACCTTATTTGACAGGGATTATTTTACTCTCAATAATGTTGTCATTTTTTCCACTCTTGGGGAGAAGAAGGTGCAAAAGAAAGCAGACAAAGAGGCAGCAGTTAATGGACATTCCAACACAACCACCCCTGTACAGACGCCCATGCAGACACCAGCCCAGTCGAGTGACGAGTCGGCCAGTGACAGCGAGAAAGAACCGGTATGTCCAGGGAATGTAGTCTTGAAATGGTTGAAGAGTTCTGTTAGGAAACCGGACGTGAACTGGACGTTTCACCTGAAACATTGTCTTCTGTGTTTAGGAGTTGACTCCAGAGCAAAAGGAAGGCGATTTCTCCAACTTCAGGATTTCTCCCTTCACCATCACTAAACTCAAAGGTACATTTGCATTTTTTGCCAGTGTTTAATATTAGTTGACATTCATGGTGTTGACACAGTGTGTGTTTGTAATTAAGAACTAGTAGCTGGTGTTATGCTCTGAAATATGAGAGAGAGATGTACTGCAGTCGTGTGTGGTTTTTTTTTGTTTTGTTTTTTCTCCTCAGGGCGCAGCTCTGTGCTGAATAACAAACTCACCCTCAGGTTTCTGTCTCCCTCCTTGTCCTGTCATTTCACTTCCTCTCCCTCCTCACTGTGTGTCTCAGCTCGGGGAGTCTCTTACCTGTTTGATATTCAGGTGAAAGCTTTTAATCATGTTTATGATGGAGAGGATGTGATTGGCCAAGCCCGAACAGGAACCGGGAAGACGTTCTCCTTCGCCATCCCCCTGGTGGAGAAGCTCCAGAAAGAATCAGTGGCGCCAGTCAGAGGCAGAGCCCCCAAGGTAGACACCGGCGTACAGATTTGGCTGATTGCTTAAAGAAAAAAAGGAGACTTCCTTTAAATTTAATTTGTGAAAATGTATTATACAGATAGCTTAATTTTAAAAAAAATTCTGTAAACGTTCAACAAATGTCATTATAAAACAGGTTAATGAAGGTTAGTGATACATCATGTATGTATTTGTGGAAGAAATTAGAAAAAACTGGGGGTGTCAATATTGACAGATTTTTCTTTTTTCCGTATTTGGGATGTTGATTTATCTCAGTTAATCATTAATAATCATGATTAATTACGATTAGTCATGATTATTCCATAGCTACCCAGTGACTAATGAGATTTACCCCAATGAAAAGATTCCAAGACTTTCTGGATCTATGAAAACAAAGACCGTTTCCATGTTTCCAATATTTTTACAGCAGGGTTGTAATTTAGTAAACCCCACGTCTGTCTGTAGGTTCTGGTGTTGGCTCCGACCAGGGAGTTGGCCATCCAGGTTGCTAAGGACTTCAAAGACATTGCCAAGAAGCTGGCCATCACCTGTTTCTATGGAGGCACATCGTACAACCCTCAGGGTGAGTCTTAAAAAAACATTTTTTAGTTTTGTTTTCTTCCTCTTTAGTATTAATAACACCTATTCTCCCTCTTCTCTCCAGTCGATTTTATTCGCAACGGCATCGATATCCTGGTTGGAACCCCGGGTCGTATCAAGGACCACATCCAGAACAACAAACTTGACCTGACCAAACTCAAACACGTTGTTCTGGATGAAGTGGACCAAATGTTAGACATGGGATTTGCCGAACAGGTTGAAGAGATTCTGGCCTTATCGTACAAAAAAGGTACAATTCTGTCTGCTGTAAAAATAAAAATAGTTTCTGCAAACAATTGTTTTTTTTAAAATAAAATTTGTTTCTGCAAACAATTGTTTTTTTTATTATGTGAAGGATAAAATTGAGATAGGATCAAATTTGAGCTTTCCTTTGATGTGTTTTTGTTTCTTCTTCTTCAGATGGTGAGTCCAATCCTCAGACTCTGCTGTTTTCAGCCACCTGCCCTCCCTGGGTTTATGATGTGGCAAAGAAGTACATGAGGCCCGAGTGCAAACACATCGACCTGATTGGCAAGAAAACACAAAAAGCAGCAACAACTGTGGAAGTAAGTTGTCGTGTGGAAAACAAAATTATTTTACAGTTGTTTTAGGCCATTTGTTTACCAGCTGACTGAGTACAAAGTACTCATAAAGAAGGTAATATCTGTTGTAGTATGCAGTCTTGCAATACTTGCACCACTAAATTTTTGTGTGAAGACAACATTGACCTGATGTTTTTTTTCCTAAGTGTTATAATACTTTGAAGACAACATTGAGCTGATGTTTTTTTTGCAGACTTTTAAAATACTTGAAAATAGGTTAGATGTTGTCTTTAATGCTGGAATAATTCAAAATAATTCCATAGTTTACAGTGCCCTCTGCTGTTTAAGTTAATACCATAGTTTACAGTGCCCTCTGCTGTTTCAGTTGGCTAATGCCAGTCTGATCTTCTCGTCTAGGCAAGAAGTTGTAAACAACCAGGTTGTAGTCCATTTGATACAGGTCTAAAAAGAAAATGAGTTTTTATGAATATCCATTTAAATAATTTATTTAATTAAAATCTATTTTCACGCATTTTTTGTCAAAATAAGTTGTTGGAACGCCTGTTTAATAAAGGAAAATTTATGAGGATTCAATTCAAGCGTTCATCTCTCCCCTGTTCTTCAAGCATCTGGCCATCGCTTGCCACTGGTCACAGCGCGCCGCCGTGATCGGCGACGTCATCCAGGTTTACAGCGGCAGACACGGCAGAACCATCGTGTTTTGTGAGACGAAGAAAGAAGCCAACGAGCTGGCCTTGAATGCATCCATCAAACAGGTGAGGTCACACATACATGCACACTCACACGAGTTCAATCACTCACACGAGCTCTGTATGTGAGCTAATGTCCTAACCTATGTTTCCATGTGTGTTTATTAGCAATCCTTTTATTCGCAACTTGTATTAAACCGAGGCACATGAAAATGATATCTTAAGTGTCTTCTGTACTCTTTAAATACATCAGTACGAAGTTGTTTTATCCATAGAAGCTAAATTGCAAAAAAGGGTCCTCTCAGGGGCAAATGCTGTTTGTTTTCATGTCTGCTGTTGGAGAAGATTACAGTTTAACTGTCTCCTGTTTGTGAATCCACAGAGCACACAGTCCCTCCACGGAGATATTCCTCAGAAGCAGAGAGAAATCACACTGAAGGGTTTCAGAAACGGTCTGTTTGAAGTTCTCGTGGCCACCAACGTGGCAGCCCGTGGATTAGACATCCCTGAGGTCGACCTGGTGGTCCAGTGTTCTCCACCCAAGGTGCACGATAATTCCATCAGTCAATCCAAACTGTACAACTTGCATATTAAAACACAGTAAATTAATGACTTTGATATGATTTCAAATGTATCAATACTAAATAATGTAGTAAAATGCCCATTTTTAACAGCTTTAAATTTAAGCCAATAACAATTTGTCTGTCCCCTGTGTGTCTGTCAGGATGTGGAGTCCTACATCCATCGTTCAGGTCGTACAGGTCGGGCAGGCAGGACCGGAGTCTGCATCTGTTTTTACCAGAGGAAAGAAGAGGACCAGCTGCGCTATGTGGAAAACAAATCGGTACGTGAGGAGGAGATGTTCCTGATGTTTTAGTTCAGAGCAGGGACACGGGAATAATGAGTCTGGAATTATAAAATGACATGAAGTGGAGGGAGGAGGGTCTTAAAATACCCTTACAATGACCATTAACACCTTTGTCCATGCAGGGAATTACATTCAGGAGAGTTGGTGTTCCAACAGCCAATGACATCATCAAGTCATCCAGCAAGGACGCTGTCAGGTGGGCGGTGTCTATGGCTTTATTTATTCATTTACTTTATTTAATGTTCGTCATTGTTGTTCATAATGTGTGACGGTATCGTATGAACCAGTGTCTTTGGCAGTTTTTAACTGTGTCTCTTGGCTGTGTTCAGGTTTCTGGACTCTGTTCCAGTCACGGCCATCGGATACTTCAGAGATTCGGCCCAGAAGCTGATTGATGAGAGAGGAGCCCTCGACGCCTTGGCCGCGGCTCTGGCTCACATTTCAGGAGCCACGAGTTTGGAGCAGAGGTCCCTGCTGTACTCAGATGCTGTGAGTTTAGGGCCCAGAAACATTGAAAACATTTAATTCTAATTGAAACCATCCATTCTTCAAAAATTTGGCTTGCAGTTTTCCACTGCACTTTGTGCCTCTTTTAAAACCCTTTCATGTTGAACCAACCCATACATAGTTAACACCACCCTGAGGGCCCCCGCCCCTTACTTTGGGAACCACTGCATCAAAAGATAGACTTGTCCAGTGATGGGATGTGTTAAATATTGCATTGCACTGCATCAAAAGATAGACTTGTCCAGCGATGGGATGTGTTAAAAATATTGCATTGTTTTTTTGTTTTAATTCATGCACAAGGACAAACCATTGTCTACTGTCCCACAGTGTTAATCACAACACTGCAGCTGTGCTGCCCTGTTGCCCTGGGGGCAACAACAAACAAACCAGTAACATGATTAGCCAGGAAGCGTTGCAGCTCTTGGTTGCCCAGTTTCCCACCTGACATCTGTTCCTGTTTTTAGGTGATTTATAACCTGTATTCCTCCTCACCTTCTCCTCTTGTTCCTAGGGTTACACCACCATACAGTTGGAGTGTTCTCAGGAGATGCACAATCTGGGCTACGCCTGGAAGACCATCAAGGAGCAACTGGGCGAAGCGTTTGAGAACCACATCCACAGAATGACTTTCCTCAAAGGCAGAAAGGTGCGTTCACACGTCAGCGTGGTTTCCTGAAGCTGACGTGGACACGAGTGTTTGTTTATTGGCGATGAATGGATATCAATATTTTTGAAGTGACAGAGTTTCTGTTGTGGTATTTATTCACAGTATGATTTTTGTCGTTCCCAACAGGGCGTGTGTTTTGACATCCCAGTTGACAAGGTCAAAGAGGCTCAGGTGAGGAGAACAGCAAAATGATTCACTTTTAAGCTTTTTTCAGAGTTAAATTAGTAAAAACAAACAAACAAACAAATTGTCCTAGTTGTGTTTAAAAGTTTCTCAACCTCTGCTCTTATCTCCAACAGGAGAACTGGAAGGACGGTCGTCGTTGGCAGTTCACCGTCGCCACAGAACTCCCAGACCTGGAGGAGAAGCCAAACCGCGGCGGAGGTTTTGGAGGCGGTCAGCGTGGGGACAGGAGAGGAGGAGGTTTCAGAGGAGGAAGGGGGCGCTTTGGCAGCGGGTCCTTTGGCGGCGGCGGTGGTGGTCGTGGTCGTGGTGGCAGAGGCGGTCGGTCGTTTAACAACAGAGGTGGACAGAAACGTAGCTTCAGCCAAGCCTTCGACCACTGAAGTGTGAGAAGCTGTGGACTGGTGAAACTGATTCCGGCTCGTCAGAGCCCGCAGTTTTTCTCATTGGCCGACAGTGATGTTGCTTTAAAATGTGGCAAGTGGAAACATATATGGAGAAAGGGGTTGTAGGCTATCGTGCACTTGTAGGGGAATAATAATTATATCAAAACGTGTTTTCACGAAGCCACATTTATCTGGTCGTCTGTGTGCCATATATGAACGCAGTACCGCTGGACGCCACATGTTTCTTTAGATGAAATACCTCATGAAAAACTTGCGAAATCTAGTTATTAATAATTAAGCAACAACTGGTATTATGTTATTTAAAGAGTTGAAAACGGGCCGGTAACGCTTCTGTCACATGTCAATATGAAGTTAAACGTTCCGTACATTCCGTACGTTAAGGTTTAGCTACAAATGTTGCCCCTTTTTTTTTGGGCATTTGGGAAATATTAGCGATAAACCGACTCTGACTCTGGTTCAGAGTCGGAGTCGAGTTAATGTGTGATGTGGAACTTCCAACTACAACGGGTGACTTTTTGAGCGTGTATCATCCTGAAGGTGAACTTTAGCCCGTGATATGAGGCACCGTGTTTCTGCTCCACTCTCACGGAAAATGGTGTTTTAATGGATGTTCACCTTTACAGTTGTGCAGTTCGCCCTCGACAGAAACCTCTCGCACCCCCCACCCCCAACAACACCCCCCTCCTGAAAAATATTTTGGATGATTGCTTTGCAATTGCCTCTGTTAAATATCTGTGTCTTCTGCTTCCATTCGTTTGAATGAAACGACTTGTTCATTAAAGAAAGGTCAACTCAGGTCGTTTGTGTTGTGTGAAATGATGTGACACACATTTACACATTTCTGTGGGTTTTATGGCCAACATTTCAGCTGCAACTCCTTTTACACAGATGGGTCTCTAAGTTTAGAGTAAATCACCTGTGGTTTGGTCCAGTGGTATACTTGGAACATTATGTGGTGTAATACAAATATAAGTGCATTTTTACATATTTATTACTCTGTCGCTATTACATTAAGTGCAGGTAGAAAGTCTCCTAAACAAACCAGGGTTTTCTGTCTTGATTCCGACAAATACAGAAATAAAAGTTCCTAAGTGGGAAGTTAATTTTTACTTATGTTTTCAACTTCAATAAACTATAACTAGTGATTTAAATAAACTAAATTACAGTTAGAAATGTCTCTTCAATCTTCACGTTAGCTTTAGCATGGTTAGCTGCTGCTGCTAACATGGCTAAACATAAGTTGAATCATAAAACCTTTATATGAAGACAAGCATTTAGTTTCAAATAAAATGTATAAATAAATGGTTTGTTGGCCTTGAGTTATACAGTAACTACAAAGATTTATTATATACAGTATTGTTCTAGCAGTTACATGGTGTAGATGTAAACAACAAAAACATCTCTTGCCTGGTTAAGTTAATTTTAATATCACACTAAACTTTTTTTAGCTTTTATTAATTATTATTATTATTTTTTTAATTTTCTTTTCATTGAAAAGCACATTTGTATTTATACACCCAGATGTATGTTGCCTTTTTTCTTGTTTCGGCTCTGGTTAGAACTGGTTGTCACAGGTCATCAGAGGTTAAAGTGATGATGTTCTCCATAACCATGCCCTCCTCCTCCTCCTCTTTGTCCTAAAGTACAAAATCAAAACAAATTTATTCACAAAATGACATAATCTTCAGCAGCTTGTACTGTCTGATGAGGATTGTATCCATTTTAAGTCGTGTTATTTTAATATTTCAATATGAAATACAATCATGATTTGTAATGGGGAGAAAATAGAAAAAAAAGGAAAAATAATCTAAAATATAATTTAGCTTTTTTTTGCACCACATTTGAAAACGATTACGCAAAAAAATGTTTTTAGCTGGTATATTTTTAAATGTTTTGCACCAAACCCTTGACTACATTTTAGCCTTGTGGAAAACTTTGGCTAGCGTTTGTTGATTATATTTTCCTTTTTTAAATATTACTATTTTTATTTTCACCTGTATTGATTTGACTATTATATCTGTCTTTATTTCAAATGCATCCACAGGATGTTAGGACGATGAGGTCGTCCATCTGTCTGGTGGTGATACACAAACATCTGCAAAACAATTAACCTGAGTCTGGGGTCAGATTAAATAATCCCACCATGTGGAGGTCAAGGTTGTGTGACACACCTGATGATGACAGACAGACAGCCTGTCTGTCTTCAGAACACACACCTCCTCATCCACCTGCTGGTCGTGTGACACCACCGCCATAATAAACACAACTTTACTGCTGTATGTGCAGTTTTGCTTATTGCTTTCTTTTATTGCCCTTTCGCCCTCCCCTTCCCCACACGTCACCTTGCCTCGTCTTTGATGCTGTGCTGTATAATCAGTCATTTGCTTTAATAACTACCTTGCTCAGGCGCACTATCTGCAGCCACTTACGTGGTGTTGGCAGGGATCCTGCTGATCATTTAATTTTTATAGGTGACACGCTGCCAAAATCTGTTTATCTATCCTCCATAATTAATGTGCATCATCGTCGTCGTCCTGAAGCTGTCGTTCCCCAAACCCCCTTCCTCAAACGCTCAAAGGTCAGAAGGTGACAAGACGAGCTGATAAGGGTTGATGAGAATTTCGGGGAAATCATAATAAAAAGTCGACAGACAGAAGCGATGTTCTGCAGAGGCGATGTTTTCAATACGCTGATGAACGTGTGCTCATGTTTTTCAGATTGATGGTATTTTTTTTTTATCTGTTAATGTCGAGGACTGTGACCATGACTTACATCTTCTCTCGCTCTGTAGTTTTTCTCTGCGCTGCGATAGGACACCACATGGATCAGAGTGTAGATCCTGTGAACAAAAAGGCAAAATTATTTTTCAAAAACGCGTTTGAAAATAACTGAAAAGAAGGTGTGTGTTTGTACACACACCTGTGATAGAGCATCGCCAGGAACTGGATGAGGAGAAGGACGGCAAAAGACAAGAGGAACATCAGACTGAGAGGCTCCACCTGTCAACACAAATGCACGGTTTACAGTGCTGACCTGTGAGCTAGCCGTAGCTAACGGTCACAGACGATTGAATGTGTCACAGATCACACTGATCCATCGCGTGTAGTAAGACCTTCAGGTACTCTCCAGACTGAGTTCCGTTGGGGAAGAATTTTGGGATCTTGATGCTTATGACATCGTTCCCAATGGCCTGCAGGAAGAAGGTCGCGACCACCCACAGGACGTTGATGATGAAATATAGGAAGACGACCTACAGACAGACAGAAATACACTTTTTATACTTGTCTTTTTATTGATTTAACAAAAAATGAATCAAATATTGTTTTTTTAAAAAAACTAAAACTAGGTCTATTTAAATAGTGACCCATGGTCCATATTAGGTCAAGGCCCATTTTCAATGTGGCCCAGTCTATGGTCATTTGAGAAAAACAGGCAGAGAAACTAAGGCTACGTTCAAACTGCGGATCTTGTTGCGGACGGCTGGGGCAAACTACAGCCCGGGGGCCAGATGTGGCCCGCTTCTCTATTTATATCGGCCGCTCAAACTTGTCAAATTAAATTTATCATTATACTTCTGCCTTTTCTCTGCAATGTCGGCATTTCCGCAATAAATGGCGTTATAAAAATCTAAAAGCATTTTTATTGTATGTCTTTTACATGTCATTTATCATAATTATCGGGTCAGTTTCACATCATAGTTTCACAGTCAGCGTCAAACTGACCTTGTTGCGCAGTGACTTCAGTTCTCTGGTCACCTCCTCTTCGTGGGCTTCAGTGTTAACAATGGGCTTGAGGTAGCGCTTGATCAATTTGTCCCAGAAATCTTGCTCACCCTTTTACACACAAAGCACAATGTTGAGAGTTTGTTCGAACAAATGACAAAATATAAAAATAAATAAAATAAAATGACAATTTGTTCACAATCACAGCCACAGTTTTGCAGACACTTCAAGTCCTGTGACCCTTGACCCTTGACATCTATTAACCTGTACACAGGGACAGGGTTACACTCCACTCCACATCCTACCTCCTCAAGCCTCGGCACCAGGGGGGCAGTGAGTGTTTTCTCAATGGCTGTTATGACCCTCTTCTCCAGTTTATTCATTTTGCTGGTCTTCAGGATGCGGCGAGCCTGAAAGACGTCTGAATCACTTAAAAGGAAACCATAGATTGAACTCACCTGGTGCGTTTAGGTTTTTACTGCAGTACCTGCTCCGTTAGTGAGTATTCTAACTCCTCCAGCTGACCGCTGGTCAGGACATCCTCTGGTCTTTCTCCATTGAGGTGTGTGTTCAGAGTGTCCGTCAGCATTGCCACCAAATCGTCGCACACGTCACTATATTTTTTGTTGCGAAGTTTGAATCTAAGGAGAAAACGGACAACCAAAAAAAAAGAGAGGTAAGAACAATTTGTGATATTTAAAAACAAAACGTTTTACAGCCACAGCTGAATGTTGATGATACTTGTCTCACTCTAAGCTGAATTATTGCTGTAGTTTTCAGTATTTTTTGGCTTACTTTTTTTCCCCCATGAAAGTTTGTTTGGCCTAAATTAGCATTAGCCAAACATTTTATTTCGGCTAATGCTAAGTTTATTGGCTAACTTAAAAGTGTATAGTGACTTTACTTTCATATCCCAGCAGCAGATCTTTGTTAACGCAGGCCATAGATTCTAATGTGGAAGTTAGATTAAAGTTAACTGAATTTTACAATAATACATCGGCTCCAGCAATGAATCCAACAAACACCTTTTCACTTTCACCGTTATGACAAAGTGTAGCATAAGTTCCATTTGAATGCAAATCAGCAGAATTTATTGCACTCTGGGCAAAGCTGCTCCAGTACTATGTAGGAGTCTAAATGTGGGAACACTGCTGACGGATTATAAAGTTTAATATATTTTCCTTTTAATACACAAATTCCTAAAACCTTGTTTTAAGGACAAGAGTTTTTTTTAACCTTGTTTTAGGGACAAGGGTTCGCTAGGAACTCGTTGTGCAGCTGAGATTTGTCAAAATTGGAATTGTAAAACACATTAATGCCTCTTTTTTGTGTAGTTCTTTTTTAATCTTCTCAGAATAATAGTAATAAAACCTCATCGTGATGCCATTTACCGAACCGTCTTCTTCAGATGGTGTCACCTGGTATCGCTATAAAAGATGTGCATTGTTGGAAACTGTCTTGTGCTATCAACGGACAGAAGACTGCGGCAGCCTCACATCTCTCTGAGATGTAAGATAAGTGGAATGTAGTGTCATAAATGATTATTTGTTGCAGGGAAGTCCAAAAGTAATTTTAGCAGCGTAGCAGTCCTTGTGTTCGTGATAAGATAAAATCTAGTGGAAAATTCTGTGAGAAGTTCTTTATACGAATTCCATAAGAAGTAATCCTGTAGCTTATAGCATATCACCGCCGCATTGTTCAACTTTAGTAGGTCGTGAATGCAGTTACTGCAGTTTGTTGGAAAGCCGTGGCCTGGCTCCTCTGTCTGATAAGGAAAGAAAGCAATAGAGGATATAGAACAATATGGTCATCAGGCCAATTTACTTAAACTTACCAGCAATCATGAGAGTCACAGATGCTGGTCCAAGAATTGAAGAACAAACTGCAAACATCTGGTAGAAAATGTAGAACGTAGAGATGGATGTGTTCTTCTTCACCGTCTCTTTACCGCTGCAACAAACCACGACGAGGAGAACATGTAACATACTGTGATGGAATGTTGACTTTGTAGATTGGTATTTTTGTTGCAGTGATGATGAGACAGTATTGTGGGAGGCCACAGGGTTCAGTAGTTTTGTTCCCTCATTTTGTTCCCTCACAAACCTGTGTAAGAGGTCCAGAGTGTGAGCCAGCGTCGAGGGTCCCCAGCGTCTTCGCTGGTTGTAAAACTCTTTAAACTCCTGTGGTGAGTTAGTGTATACGTCGGAGGCGGCGTTGTATTCCACACGCCATCCTTGCTGCAGTAACAGTGTGCACAGCCATCGATCCTCACCTGGTGAGGAACACATGACATGAAGAGACGTGACAGTCCAACACAAATGGACAAATGGACACTAGAATGATTAGAATTTGCCTCTCCTATCATTTTTTCTTCCCTCATACTGTGACTGAAACACGTCTGAATATTAGCTTTCACTGAGCAACTGAAGGTTATAATTTCAAACCTTACATATATTTGGTGAAGTGTAAACATTTGGTATGCACGAGGCTCTGATTGCTTGGCAATTTTCTTTTTTTTAAGACCACATTAATCAACACATTCTCTGAGGAGATCCTCTCCCTGTAGCAGCAAACACACTTGTATCCTCTGAAAGCCACTCCATGTGAATATGACATGAGATTTTCAGACATGGAGCTGAAAACTGAAGGGACTGATGGGAGTTGTTTGAACGTATGGATGTCGCCCAGAGGAAGACACTCTGTGGTTCAGTGGTGGAGTGTGTCTCCCCATATGGGATTGGAGCCGATTTCAGTAAATGTAAGGAGAACTGTCACCTGTCAACCAGCAGGATCACAGCTTTGGGGTGGAAGTCAGTGTCTCCATCTAGGGCCAGGAGGTATGTGTTTTCATCGGAGATGAATTTCCTCTTGTGGTCATTGTCATGGTGAGGCAACACAAAACTTTCACCATTCATGGAAAACAAACTGGTTGTACTCGGGTTCATCTCACGCTGGATGAAGGAAACAGAAAAACAAAATCAGCAGCCTGCTAACCTCCAGTTACCCCTGGTGGCTGAAACACTTACAGGCATCGCAGAAGGGTTCTTGGCCATGTAGCCTTTCCATCCAAGAAGATAATACAGATACATGATCTGAAAGACAAATACAGTTCACTTATGTAAAAACCAGCTGTTAGAGAAATTAGTCTCATATTCCTATAACAGAAGATTCAAATCAAGAATACCACCAGATTAGCCAGATAGCCAACGTTAGCAGAGAGATAACTGAACTCTAAACAATAATGGAAAATTAATTCAAGAAAAGTTCGAGTTAAGGATTAGCCAGGACTTAGTCAAAGTGATTTTAGAAATGGCTAAAAGTCAGCGAAAAAAAAAAAGTCATTAAAGAAAATTTAAAGAATCTAAAAGTTAGCCAAAGGTATGTTAAATAAAAACGGTTTAAAGGTACAGTCTGGAATCATGAGTGCGCTGTACCTGTGACCATCTTTTCTTGTTTCTGATCAGACTCTTGTCTTTGAGGTGAATGCCCAACATGTTGCCTTCAGGCATCACAACCATCAGCCTGCCTCCGTAGGGCGTCTCGATGATTGACACGTCGTCTGGCTCCTAACATGGTCTTCATGTTAGGCTTCACGAAGCTCTTGAAGGTACATCTCCACAGTGACTTTATGAACACCAGGACGTTGGGTCACACCAGGCAGAAAACCAGCATCAGCATGTAGAACTGCTTTTCCTTTGGGTTCCGCATGGAGGTGGGAGAGGACAGTGTGGACAAGACAAGCAGAGAGCCCTGATTGGACAGAGGGACAGAGACATGTTGTGAGAAACAACCACACTTAGCCCTGGGTTCATCATCAGCTCCTGAATATGACTCTGTCGTCATAACTTAGCATCGCAGGCATTTGTCATAAAGTTTAGCAACATTTATATATAGCTCCTGTATATACAGACTGGTTTGACTGGAATCTGAAGGAGTCTCTATGTTATATATTGACGCTGCATTCTAGTAAAGACACAAAGCTGTGATTGCTAGAGATATTGTCTTGCTTTTACGGCAGCGATAGCGTTTTAACACGTACTCAATGTTACCAGTAGCAGCTCTCCACATGAAGCCATAAATCTGGACTGCTCTCTTCACCGACGCTGTGTTTCCATATGCAGAACAAACCAAAGTATGTGGTCTATAACAAAATGAGTTAATGAGTAATGCACACTGAGCAATAAAACCTGGAGGCTTTTATTTGCTGAAGAAACCGTATGATATACTATGTGAGCATCCTTTGCACCTTATTACATAATAGTTCTAATGCTAATATGGGACAAGGAAGGGCACAGAACTGCAGTAAAAACTAAGGATGGCGCTATAAAACTTTTTCATGACTGATACTGATACTGCAACTTAGAGCATCTGCCAATGCCGACATCAACCCCACGCCTTCTGCTCTCCTGCAGCATGCTGCGGGCGGCTGTTGCTGGCGGAGTTAAGTTGAGCATTTTGGCCAAAGTATCGATCCGATATTGGTCAAAAAT
>NC_024311.1:12882946-12888199 GCF_000523025.1 Cynoglossus semilaevis | reverse complement strand
TGTGTGTGTGAGCTTGAATGGGTATATGAGAATTAATGTGCCCGTGTGTTGATTATGGGATTAAAAGAAAATCCCTGGCAGGTTGTTGACTCTTATTAATACGCTGTGCTGCTGTACATACGCTGCCCATATGGTCAACGTGGTGGTGGTCCACACCCTCACGTGGGTTCACTCTCAAACGCAGTCCAGCAGCAGATAGACAGCTGTGATGGTGGAGGTGGGAACAAAACAAAGCTTACTGTCTTCAAATTAAACTGCTGTCTGATGTCCTTTGTGGGCAGAGACATTCCAAAAATGAACCGCTGTTCATTGGTTGAGGTGGAAACCGTCTGACGACACTCTGTGTTTTGGCTCTGACGTTCTGTTTAATTGTGCTTCTAGTAACGTTCGGTTCGTTTGCAGTTTTCGTGGCCGATGCAACTTTGAGTCACTGTTAGCCATGACTAACTCTGCTTTGGACGCAGAGAACCGATCAGTGCCAGGCTTTAATTAGAAGCCATATGGAGTGTGTGTGGAGAACAACTACAGTACCTGCTGTAGGTACACACTGACAGGAGATGTTTACTCTATTAACTGGCTGTTCACAGACTGTAAAATGGCATAAAGGGAGGAGGAAGAGGAGGAGGAGGAGCAGCGTTCTGACTCAAAACTCCCTCAACTGGCACCGCTTCAACTTCATCCACTGTACTTTACAGTAATATTTTGTCATTTTATATAAATATATAAATATATATGCATTTATAGTTGATATGAATGGAGATAGAATGAATAACACACACATATATATATATTATATATATAATACATAGATAGATATATATTTGTGTCTGTATATATAGGTTTATAGTTGATATGGTCGGAGATGGAAAGAATAACATTTACTACATTATATACTATATATAAGAAGTATATCAGCCATATATATTTGTATCTACATGCACAGATATATTTATATACAGTATATTTACACAAATATACAAGTATATAAATATATACCTACATTGTTTATAAGATATCAATCATAAGAAGTATATCAGCTATATTTATGGATATATATATATGCACATATATACATATATATTTATAAAAAATATATGTAAATATAAATATATACCTATATTGTTTATAAGCTAGCAATCATATGAAGTATATCAACCATATATATTTATATCTATATATGCACAAATATACATATATATATTTACACAAATATACTGTATATCGTTCTTGATTTGCCATATATAGACTACGTTTGTTTGTTTAGTCATTTTTCTGTGTAGGAATTTGTTCCAATGGTGACCTTTTCACAGTATGAATATGTACAGGTGGCAGTTTGTCAAATGGTTAATAGTTTATTCGCTCTTTCTTTCTAAATCTGTACTTTTTTGATCTGTGTTTTGGTGAAACCTATTAGAGCTTTGACTGACCTGGAACCTGGCCCACCACCACCTTAGATATCTTAACTCACGATAATGAAGATATCTGTGAAATTATTGATACCTTCAGCCAAAACAATGTCAAACCAGCTTTTAATGCTTTTTGTTTTGCTGCCTTATGATGCTGTTACATAAGACTGCAGGCAATTGTTTCCATCTTAGCCAACTCTCTTTTCCCAGCTGTGCAGCGCCTGCCTCAAGTCAAATGATGGACAGCCAAAGTAAACTCAGGGCTGGTAGGAAAAAACCTTTACACACCCAACAAGGCAACGGGGAAATATAGTTTTCTGAGGAGTCAGTAAAACAAACTCAGGGCTACAAAACACAGAATAAGACATGCTGCAGATAGCTCAGTGTGTCAGACAGGGGACAGCAGTGATGTAGTATTATGATGTAGTATCATCAACACCTTGGCACCTCATCCACCTGATAGTTTAACATCTCAGTGCGTTTGTTTGGCACTTTTGTTCTCTGTCAGTACTACTCGCTGTAGATGTAGAGTCGACTTTGGCTCCCGTTTCTTATTATGGTGCACTTAAACAGGATGAATGTAAGCACGGTAGTGTTGTGATGACAAAATATGCATTTGCATTGTATATTGCGTTGCACTATACATGCCTCAGAGAAGTGATCTGTTGTGATTGGTCTGATGTGAATGTTGAACAGCTGAAGTTGTAAATTGAACAGATATGAGAAGGATTTTTACCATCGAAGCTTCAACGCTGTAGTCAGTTCAAAAGTTCATCACGGGGCCACAAAGAGAGAGAGGAACAACCATTGATTCTCACACTGTGTATGGTACTTACTACTTTATTTTTATTTAATAGAAAGTGGTTTTAGTTTTGTACTTTTATCTGATAAAAAATGGTTTACATGCTCTATAAATTCTAGATTTCTGTACAAGTCCAAAGTCAAGGACTTCACTTTGTGAAGTTGAAAATAGAAGATTCAGGCTTTGGCAATAATGAAAAAGACACACGCACCCAAAAAACTAATACAAAGCTTTGCATCTTGCATCTATTTATTTTTTAATGTTATGATCTTTATTGATCCCACACTGGGGAAATTCCTGTTAACAGCAGATGTGCTGCAACAGGCTGCCCCCTGGAGGCGCCAAGTATGTGGTTCCTCTGGGAATCGAACCCAGGAATCTCCTATGAGTTGATCTCAGCTGAGATGAGATAAGTTGAGTTGATATTACTTTAGTTTAGATTAGTTTAGTTAAGATGAGATGATTTAGAAAATAAACAAATAATAAAAAAACGAACATATAAAATAATACCAACATGGAGTGAACGATGACTAGTTAATTCAAAACGACCACTCTGACATATGTAGCCTGTAACATCGTCCAGTTTATATTCATAGCCGTTAGCATGTATTCAATAGCATTCCCCTCAGAGTCGCACTGAGCCTGAACGTAGATCTTTTGGACACGGCAGTTTTGGTCAGTGAACAGTGTGACAGACGAACCTTCGATTGAATAAAACTCAGGCTGTTGGCGCTGGTGCTGATTGTTCTGCATTTTCCTGACGGCAGCGGTTCAAATAAGGAGTGACCAGGTGGGAACACAGTCTGCGGTCAGACCGGCTTTCTGCAGATAGCTTTCTCCCTCAGTGGGCCGCTATAAATGATGTCAAGGTTTTGGAGCTCCATTACAATAATCTGCTGGGCTGCCCTCACCATCCGTTACAGATCACAGCACCCGGCGGCTGTGCAGCTGGCAGACCACACCGTCATGCAGTTGGTCAGGAGGGGCTCAGTGGTCTGTCTGTGGACCACGATCATCCCTGTCTGTGGGAGCTGGGGTTCTTTAGAACTGATGGAGATCCAAGTCTCCAGACCAGCACCTAATGCCTTATTGGTTAGTTTTAACATTTAACACATTTGTATCAAGCATGTGAAAACTCTGGCTCTTAGGTAATACGTAAGAAATAATTCAAAATGGCGTACCATTTTGGATTATATCCAGATATGTTTTTACAAAGGATTGTCTCACTTTTAGTGGAAGTGTAATTGAATTTATTTATTGTTCCTAAACTTGTCATGACATAAATTTAAACCGTAGCTATTTTTGCCACATGCTGCGTTCTGTTATGGCTAATGTTTTTCAGCCATGTTGATTACATTTGACTGACATGCTGGTCTTGCTGTAAGTAATTCTTTAGACAGTTTGATGATAATTATGGTCCATTTCAACCGCTTTCAAAGCTTTTCTGTAGTTATTCTAAGCTAACTTTAGCCATGGTTTTAGCAACCGTTTAGCCTATAGTATTTTGGTGCTAAATTTCTGCTAAATGTCTTTTTGTTATATTTGCTTAACAGTAGGAATTTATTTTTCCCCCTGGAGGCGCCAAGTATGTGGTTAAGACCAACTGTAACTTCCAGTTATCTGGAGTTTCACTTCACCTTTAGCTCTCTTCAGGGTTACTTTGAGTGCACCTTTTTTGGTCAGGGTCTAGTCTGACTTATTCATTCTTCATAAAAGGTGAAAACCTTTTTGGAGTTCTGTCTAAACTGCGGAATAAATTGCACTGGTACTTTCAAAAACTTTTCAGACACTTAGATTTAACCCAACACTTGGAAAATCAGAGGAATGAATCAGCGAAGACCTAAGAGAAACAGCTTTAATAAATATGAAATTAATCTTTTTGACAAATGTACTTTATTGCAGTCCTGTTGTTTTTCTACTCCGAGGTGGATTTGCCTCCTTAATGTGTTGTTAAATTACCAGAAAGCTTTTTCAAAGGAAAGTGCACTCGCTGTCTGGAGCAGCAGAACATTCTGCTGGCAGCGCTGCGCTGATGCTCTGTAATTCACCTTGACCAAAGCCAGAAATACTCGTGATTAAATTTCTCCTCTCAGTGGTGCACTAGAGTGTGTTTTTCCCCCTCCTATGATATGATTTTACAGTCAGGAGAGAAAAGTGGAGACTATCTCTCTGAGAAACCGTGAATAAACTGTTAATCACAAAATGGGCTTTTAAGCAGAGCAGGAAACTGACCTTTCCATTCCTGTGGTGCCGGACAGAATCTTTTAAAACGATTATCGTACTGTTAAAAAGATAAAAACCACAAACAGCGCAGATTTGAGCAGCGGGCTCTAAAGAGACATTCACAGATTTTTGCAGTTTCATTGAATCTCTCTATATTATTTGAATGGGATTAAAAATGAAACGTGATCATGGAGTGTCCTCTCCCACGTCTCCTCGTGAGAGACGATAATTGGATTTGTGAATTTGAAGGTCGACCGTGTCACTGTGGTCTCACTCTTGTCACTTCACACTAAATTCTACAAGTGACAAGGTCAGGTGGGCATCAGCGGGTCGACCTGCAGTCGCGGACCTGGTGCTTCAGACCCTGTTTTGAGTCCTTGAGTGAGACACTGAGCGTCTGCCTGATCCTGCTGAGCAGGTCACAGAAACCACAGACTGGCCCTGAAGATTTTCATGTTTGTGACCTACATCCTTTTTAGATTTAAGGCCCAACTTGTCGCTGTTACATTCAGTCTGGCCTCAGACATTACTCAGAGTTGACAGTAAATTCTGAGCCAGACACTGAGGTTTTCTATGTCACCTTCATCAACACAGTTTTGTCTCTTATGTTCTGATTCGTGGCACTATTTCATCACAGTCATTTAACAGAGACTGTTTCCATGTACGAAACATACTGTGAACCGCGCACTGGAAATATAATTTTTTATATGGCATCTAAATAGTGCATGCCATTCTGACAGGTATGGCAAACTGACAGGACACTGGACAACAAAGCGCTTGAGCCAGAAAGAGTTTTTAGTGCTTGCAGGAATTTAACCTGTC
>NC_024311.1:12881560-12882244 GCF_000523025.1 Cynoglossus semilaevis | reverse complement strand
AGAGGGGGCGGGGGGGAAATGTCTTTTGTTAACATCACAGACTGAGTTATAACTATCTGTCGCCAGAACAACAAATATTAGGTTCAGGTGATGCATCGCCTTGATGTAAAAACTGATTCTCAGATCAGTGCCAAGCCGAGCTTAGACACTGAGACGGTAATAAAAAAAAAACCAACAATTTAATTTGTCTTTTTTAAGACAGTATTTTTAAAAATACAGACATTCTGGGAAATTAGGGGAACCAAACTAAAAATAGAAGTGTCCTTCCTCTAAGGGCAGACAACGCTGAGAGTCCAGTGCTGTCCACGTCCACTGCACCACTGCTCCAGTGACACGTGGGCTGTGATGTGTGAGCCTGATTCAGGCAGTTATTAGTTTCGTCATCACAACTTTTACTGGGAAATATTTTACTACTGCGTCTACTTCTCTTTTACCACGACTAGTCCTCTGTTGGTTTATATATTAGAAGGCTGAATCACATACATGATAATACACCTGAATTCAAAATAAACAACCAGGAGAAGTAGTAGGGAGGATGAACTGAGCAGAACATGTGTTGGTAAAATCAATGGTGAGTCTTTGGCATGATCAAAAAAATCAATTAAAAAAGATCTGGCCTCAGCAACAGCAGCAGCAGCAGTGGCAGCAGGAGCAGGAACAGCAGGCGCAAAAGGAACAGGCACA
>NC_024311.1:12861681-12876681 GCF_000523025.1 Cynoglossus semilaevis | reverse complement strand
AATTATTGGACGACCTGTTTTGGGGCCAGAATCACATGTTTTTTAGAAAAAAAACTACAAAAAAAAACTAGAGAATTTACCATGTCATTTGAACGCAAATTACAGCCTGTTGTGTGGTGTTAGCTTGACGATTTAGCCCATTTCCACTATTTTTAAAAAAAATAATGTACTACGATGGAATATTATCAAAGTAATATATACCGTACCGGAATATATGAAATAATTTAAAATTACATTTAATATAAGCAAAACAAATAAAAATAATACCATATTAAAAACACACATACACTGAAGCTTATTGAGTGATTTTATAACATGCTAATCATATAATTAGCTCTGAACCGGAGACAGTATATCTCATCAAGAAATGCATTTTTCTTAATATAAAAAACTCTGCAGTAAAAGGAAGAAGAGTTAGTAATTATTATCTGAGTGGCACGTCTTGGGATGATGAGACGAGTGTGTGTGTGTGTGTGTGTGTGTGTGTCAGACACAGGTTTGTATAAATGTCAGTGTCATTACAGAGTATGTTAGGATTTTGTATGCTGCTAATGTGGCAGCCGATGCAGCTGTGTGCCTGAGTAATTGGAAGCTAGCACGTGTACGGGTTGCCTCCTGTTAATGTCAGCTTGTAATCAGTTACACTTGATGTGTGATGTGGCTGAACAGAATGGCTTTTTGATGTTTCTCTCCCTGTTCTGTTTTCACGGACCCCAGAGAGAGATGGAGATGAAGAGCAGCTCCTTTTAAAATCATTCCTTGGAATATATACAGTACGTCTCTTTATTTCTGCGGTTAATCAGGTTACTGTATATGCAACTCCATATCAACATATAGATGTTTATTCTGGGGAGAAAGTCCACACGGAGACGTCTATATTTGGCAACAACTGATTAAATATCAACCAAGGATCAACGTTCATAAATCAGTCTTTGTAATTGCCCACATTGGCTTCCACTATAGATACTTAAAGTAAGATCCTTAAATCAGCTATGAAGGATGGGAATTCATACCAGTGCCAGAGAGAATAATTGTTCTGTCAGATCTGCTGCGTGCCAAATATTTTATGTGCCTTAACACCTGGCGACAGGCAGAAGCTTTCGATTTTTTCCTTCTGTCATTGCCTCCATCTGTTCATTACGTCTGTGTACACTAGATCTAGAACAGACTAGAAGGGATTCATACAAACACTGCACTGCTTTGGTTTGATCGTTCCATGAACTGATTGGACTGCGGTGATCAATGATCAAAAGCCTCCTTATATTAATGTCTACATTATACTTTCAGAAGTATTGCACAGGTCGGTGACCACATCGACTGTACACTGTACTGTGAGAAGGCCGGATTTAGAAGATGACATCGAGAAACAAGTGGATGTTTGGTTAACTTTTGAATTAGTCATGTGGTTTTTCCACGGTACATAGATACAGTAATCTGTTGTAGTTTTTTTTAATCAAAGAAACTCAAATTAGCAGCTGCTTGGTTCTGTATTAGAACAGGAGAACACGTCACCACAGTTTCACTCCACTGGCTTTCAGTTTCACTGTCGAGGATCTGTACCATCTATTTTATGGTTAAAGTTTATAAATATGGACTGTATGGTCTCGGTTCAACTAACCTTCAACCTCTGAGCCGAGTAAAACATGGGGAGGGTTGCCTCAGCAGTGACTCCGATACAAATGTATCACGTCACGTCATTGATACTGCAAGTTGATGTGCTGATACCGATCGATCGATCAATCAATCCGATGCCTTGTTGTGCCGATGTTGTGCAAAGTTTAGTTGAGAATTTGGGATTAGGTATCAGATTGAATGGGCTATTGTTTTTTTGTTTCTTTTTTATGTTCATCGGTTCGATGTTTTGACAAATATCTGCTGTGTTTTAACTGTCTTTCATCACTTGTTCCAATGAGGCCACTGGTTAATTACAGTAATATGTACTGCAATCTGATTAAATTTACTACAAAACATGATTTAGCCACACTTGGGAAGTTATAATGACATTATAACACGGGCTTCTGTGGGATTGTGTGTGTGTTTGTGTTTGTGTTTGTCCTTTGCGCTCGTGTTTGTATCTCCTTCGACCTGACAGTTTGTGTCTATTCAGCGTAGGTCAAAGCTTTGTTCAAGGTGACTTAGTGAATCAAAACAAGCTAATTAGCTGCTAAACTAATTAGCCTGTCCAACAATACAGGTACAGGAGAGAAAAAAAGGAAAAGATGAGAGAGAAAAAACCCCCAACATTCACCCTTGCCTCCTTCCCCCTGATGCTGTAATGAAATATGTGACTCCTCGCCGTCTCTCTCTCTCATCTCCTTATCATAATCAGTCTCTTCTGGGCATAGACTCGGTGTTTAACCTCCTCAAAGTCAATTTACCTTCCCTCCCCCGCTCCCCTCCTTTCGGCCTGTGTTTTCTCTCTCTGTTTGCGGAACAACTTTGTCGGCATGTGTGTGTGTGCGTTTCTTTGTGACTGACTGTCCTCATCCCACCTTCATTTTTCTCTGTCCGACTTTCTTCTCCCCTGTCTCTTGTCGTCAACTTGCACCACTTTGCGTCTCTGCGGGCCGAGGCTTTTCTGCTCTGGGAGGGGGTCAAAGTGGGGGTGATTCATTGTTGAAGCTGCTCTGTATTCCCCTGTAGGCTGACTTTCTGAGTATTTTATTAATGTTCACTGTGCTCACTGGGAGAATCTATTTAGATTGTTAGATGGCTAGCTAGGTAGTTAACTCGAGCCTAGCCGAGTTGAATGAATAAAAAACAAATATTTGATTCCATCTTCAGCAATATTTTACATGTCTGAAAGACTAATTAATCAACCAGAAGAATTTGTTGATGTTGAATGTTTTAAATTTAACAGCTGTGTTAAATGTGTGGCCATTTTGGAATTAAAAACAGTCTGAATACCAAAGAACAGCTGTTCTTTCTATGGTCTAGTTTTCTCCTGATTGTGGATATAAATGTTTGATGAGATTTTTCCAAATTCTTAGACGACTTCACTTACACCATGTTGTTCACCAGCATGAAATGATTAGACCACGTGTGTCAAACTCAAGGCCCGCTGGCCAAATGTGGCCCGCCGGAAATTAGTTTGACACTTATTCCACTGCTTACACCTGTTGTCATTTTTATTTTTATTAAAAGGAAATAGTTGAAGCTGTTTATATTGTAACATGCTAGCGCTAATGCTTTTTATTATGTTTCCCATCTTCAGGGGAAAATAATTCAGTTTGATTTACATATTTTCTTTATGTGGCGATTTGGCAGATATTTGTGCCTGACTTTAGCTGTGAAAAAAAATGCCTTATTTTGTCAATGGACCTGGTATGAAAGTGTGAGAATTATAAAAAGGTGTAAATTGATTCATTAGAATGTTGTGTGTATTTATGTATTTATACATACACAAATACAATTAGCACTTTTTGAGATTACTTCTCAGCTGCAGCCATTACTGCTGACAGGAACTCTGTCTCAGTTTTAATGCATTGTTTCACTTATTTTGAAATATTACGCACGCACATATGTGAGAGTAATGATGACAGAAAAAAAAGCACAATAGTAACAAGCAGTCCAATCCCACTAACCATTAATACATCTGGAGGTCTCTCAGAGATCTGTGCCGTGCTACACTTCATTAACCTCATTAGCAGCTGCATGTTCTGATCATTTGTTTCATTCTCAAAGTTTACAAATCAGAGCTGGGCAAGATGATGATGTTCTGCAATGGTGGAAAAGTGTTTTCCATTAGATTTGACTTATTACTACACAGTAAATGCCATTATTATACAATAGTAAATAACATTTGAATGTTGTTTTCTTCTGTTTACCATGAAGGATACTGTTAGCATAGCTTAACTACAGTTTTAGGGTAATTCATTTTTCCCCCTAATTTCTTAGGTCTTTGTTTTAATAATTTATTTTAGTTGTTTAATTGCTATTTGTATATTATTTTTTATTTAATACAATATATTTTTATATAACGGAACATTTGTAATTTAAGTTATTCTTTCTGTATTTGTGTCTGACATATAATTTTTCACGGTGTGTACTTTCTTTTCACATTTGTAATTTAAGTTATTCTTTCTGACATTCTGCATTTTTCAACCTCCTTGTCTTGTTGTGGACCTATGATGTATAACTTAATGTTATGAGTAGTATTAAAACTTTATAAAGTAACCCTGCTGTAGGAATGGATAAGCACCACAGAGGCATCGGTTAGTTTTTAACAAATGTTACATGATCACATCGGGACAAAACAAAAAAAAAGGTTTAGCCATCCTTGAATCCAAACTTTAGTTTCTGTAAATCCATTGATCTAAACTGGTGCACTTTAACTATGACCCCTGAAGTACTCATCAGGCAGTATTTGTATCAAATTAACACACCTCTCATCAGTTTCTATCATTTAAAGGACAGTTTAAATCAAGTAAAAGTCAGACAAATTAAAACTTGATTAACTAGAACTGAGAGCGAGTGCGTTTACCTTTCAGCATTAATTAACTCCCCTCATTTCCCCTCCCCGTTCAAAACTGTTTCTCACATGTTAGGGAAGATGTCTTCCAGCGGAGCCTTGTCACACAGGCCGTCAACTTTTCTTATTCCCTTAACCATCTGAAGTAGACAGTCCCTGTCAACTGCAGTAAGGCCTTGATGACAGCGAATGAAAACGGTCACCCCAGTTTTATTTCTAAGAGTTATGACGAGTATGAAGGCAGAGACACACAAACCACTATTGACCTGCTATGAACAAATGGTTTAATGTAGGAAGCTGTCATACGTGATGCACACGGGCCATTAGTGTAAACCAGCAGGGGGCCAGAGCATGAATGTTTGATAAATTAGATGATGGACGATGCAAAATGTATGAACAAACTCTGGGACTAATACGACACACGTGATGACAGCATCGACCGCAGCGCATCATCTGCCTCCATCTCGGCCCCGTTCTTTGCTCTACCGCTGTTACACACATCGACTCTCTCTCCTCCTTTACCACATCCATGAATCTTCTCAGACATCTTTCTTTTTTGCTGTTGTTTGGCAGCTCCTTTTCTTGCTTTGTATTCATGACAAATACAACTCAGAAAACAAAATTGCAGCCGCCTTCTATGTCATATGGAATGATATGACATCACCAGAAACCTGTCCATAATTGGTAAATAAATGTATGTGAACACACACGTGACTATATGTGCCTACGAGTGTTACTGTATTGATTTTGAAAGCGTACTCTTTATCTCCTCTGTGCGTGACCTTGTGCATCATTACACTATAGACTGGTTTTTCCAGTGATAATTGTTTATTTGTGGTAAAGGCTTCGTAATAAGCAGAATAGAAATCAAGAAACACAACAGTGATTGGTTTCAAGGTCGAGCCATAGTTAGTTCCTTTATTCATACCCATGATTTTGATCGTCTTTGTCGACCGATCTTATACCTTTTTTTAATTGGCTTTTTTAATTGGACTGCTTACGTCTCCAGCATAAGTTGTCTCATCTGGCCTTGTTAAGAAAAAATAAGATGGTAATTATTGGGTAAACACTCAGCAAGATGGTTATTGCGTAACTGCTTGAAACCTTTGGAGTTGTTTTTTTTTTGTAGTGGACAGACTCTTTGTGAAAGTTGGTTCATTCTTTCTTACAATGGTGCCTTCACAGTGTGTCAGCGTTTCAAACGTTTGCTTTTTCTCAACAAAGTTGCTTAAATAGACCCAGCAATTCGCAAGAAATTGCAGCAAAACACATCCATAATATGTGAAATTACCCAGTTGTCATAATGGAGGCTTTTATTGACGTTGTTAAATACAATGTGAGGAGAAAAAGTGCAAAATGCTTACTTAAAAAGAGAAGTTTGCTGTTTGTTCTCTCACATTGTCACCTCAGTGTATTTGATTATTTAGGTGTAATGTCTTTTGTGTAGTAGCTAAACATTCAAAGAGTTAAACATTTGAGAAGATGAAACAGCTAAAGGTATGCTAACATGGAAACAACGTGGGCTAAAGAAATTAGAAGATAAATGACCTAACACAAAGTAATTATAGCTTAAATAATATTAGCTTCATTACAATTATGGCTAACGATTAACGCAGAGATATCCCAAGATTGCGAAAGTAACACAAAACGCAAACTAGCCAAAGCCAAGTTAGCGTTAGCTTTTAGCTAGTAGACAACTACAACCAAATAAATGTACTCGGATATAAATTTTTTACTTTAAAGGTGTAAAATGATCTTTTAAGATTATCAAGATAATTTGGAAACTTTTTTCCAGTTTTGCTGTTTGAGTTATTAAAATGATCTTTTAAGATTATCAAGATTATTTGGAAACTTATTTCCAGTTACAAATAAGAAACTTATTTGCTGTTTGAGTTACTTTTGTTATTCTTGCTATTCTTTTCAAGCAACTTGGTGACACCATGTCAAAAAATATGTACCAAAAACTTTACATTTTCTGCTTAAGCATCTCTTCAACCAGCCTTTAAAGGTCAGCGTGACATTACCACAGCCTTTTACATTAGTCTTTTTTATTTATCTACCAGTTCTATTTATCTGAGGCGACTTCTCTCTTCTCAGACTCAAACACTGACTATACACATAACGCCTTATTTGTTTTTCCTTATATTCCCTTTTTTTTGCCGTCCTTTTCTGTGTTGTTCATATGCATTTTTCATTAAATGTCATCTTTAATTTAAGAGCACATCACGTCATAGAAGCCTGATAAGGCCATTTTAATTATCCTAAAATATGTACATGTACATGTAACAGAACTTTGGAGCCTGGTTGGTGTATACAGTTAGTAATCCAGAAGATATTCATCACAAAGGTGATGTGTTCATGAGTCACAAATGATGTGAAAGGATAAAAAAAATAAATAAAAAAACACCCAGAAACGTCTGGAAAATTCACTTCTATTGAGGCATAAAAATCCATGAAATTCACCAGTCATGTGCTGCACACAGGTAGATGGATGATGGATGATGAAAGAGATCGACCAGTAGGCAGACAAACATACAGATGTGCTCTGTTCAATAGAAATTGACAATGTGTGCAACCTCTGCAGAGGGTCAATAGCTTTTTATGGATTGGAAATGAACTTTAAATGAGGTGTGTGTGTGTGTGTGTATGTGCACTAGTATACGTGTGGGTAGGATAAACACAGAGTCCAAAGAAGGAAGGATAAAAGTGGAGGCGTTGAGGTGAAAGTGATGTATAAACAGGCAACACGGAGCTGAAGACGGATGGAGAGGCCGGACAACGGGCTTCATGTAGGGGGCGTTGATGGAGAAGGATGAGAGGCAGACAGAAACAGGCGAGACCAGGCCAGGGAGAATGAATAAAATAAAAGAGAAACAAGAGAATTACAGGGATCGATTGGGAGAAGTGGCCAGTGAAAGACTGGGAGAGAGAGATGAGAAGGCTGTCTGATCATTTCACTGCTTACCGGAGAATTGGAATTGATCTTAGAGTCAGGTGTGTGTGTGTGTCTGTGTGCTAATGTCATGTCAATGGTTGTGTGCGTATAGGATTAGTTGCATGAACTTTGGAGAAGAAGAATGTAGAGTTCATTACAAGGGTAATTGATTAACCAGTGTGCAGTTCTATAGGGATTAGTCAGATACTATTTGATAAGGGTCAAATATTTTCAAATAGTGATTACTGACGGGGTCACGGACTTCGCATTTTCACTTGGTGAAACCGCAGGGTCAAACACTTTTGTGTTTGGTGTAGTTTGAGTACTTAACCTATTGCTATGAAAAGGCAGAGCTTGACTGAAACCAACAATGTATGTGATTAAATTAGATTTATTAGTTATTCCTTAGTTAAAGAAAATTCTAATCATTCAAATTATTGATGAGCAAAAATACATTTTCTTCTTTTAATGGAAAAGTAAGAGGCAGCAACTTGGTGATCTCAAAAGTATTGTCTTTAAAATGGCAGTGACTCTGTTATTATTTATTTAAGCTCACTATGAAACTATGAAGTTTTAAGACTTACTTTCAAAAAAGAAAAAAAGATCTGCATCACGAAAAAAAAAAAAAAAAATCAGCAGGGGCATTGGAATCGCTCAGAACATATTGTTTGACATGAATTGCTTCCCACAGCACAACACAACACCTGGTGTTTGTGAAATACGACCACTTCATCATCCACTTATTCACAGCTGTCAATAACCCACGGGCCAGGTGTTACCACCGCTGTTAGATACAGGGGGAAAAAAACAAACATTTGTGTTAATTTAAAAGTGCGCTCACTCCTTCTCACATGCTCTCTAAAGTGGTTCCAGGTGCTTTACACTAAAATGTTACAGTAAATTAAAAACATGTTTTTCTGTTTGAAGCCAGGAACTTATGAAATGAGCACCCAAACGCAGGCCTGCGGGAGCAGCTGATGTGACGTTGTCTTTTAACACATTAAGGCTTAAGCTGTCTACACAAAATGGAAGAAAAAAAAAAGAAATGCTAATTTATATTTCTTTGTAGTAGTAGTAGTAGTAGTTTAAACAGGTTGTGTTTCGATCAGCTTGTATTGGCACAAAATATACACACAGGAAGTGACACTTGTTAATCTGACTGTGATATATATTTCACAATCATTTAAAGTATATAAATTATGACCAGGTGTAATCTGAGCCTTAGATTACACCAAAATCAACTTAACCTAACTCTGATGTTAGGTGTGGTGTGTATTTTTTAGTCACCATTTTTTAAGTTTAATTTCTAATAACTCTTCTGGAAACACTGAAAATATCGATTAAAAAACCGTTAAAGTATAATACCTGAAGCTTAAAATTATTTTATTTTGAGCAAACAATTTGACAATGCGCTTCATTTTACGTCATAGTTGCGTCTTACCGTTGGCTTTAACTAACTTTATCATCGAAAGTTAACAGGTAAAAGTCTTTGCGCTTGCTTAAGTGCATTAACCGTAATAACTACAATACAGGAGCACTCGGAATTAACAGGTGTGTTCGATACGCTAACTTCGACGTGACCCAGATTTGTCCAGCGTTTGTTTGCTATCGTTTTAGCTTAGTCGACAGTTTACAACGTTTTATTTCGGCTCAACAACAAAGTAACTTGAACATAACGAACTGGCTTTGACATGAAGGCAGCACACGAAGGTACAGGTCCGCAGTGAGGAAATTAGTACGAGTGAGTGACCGCAACAACAATATCTCTGTTAATGGACACAGGGACACAGAAGACGGAAGTGGGTGGAGAACAGGAGGTGTGAGGACAGGACATGAGAGAAGACACTGGCCTCGGGTGCAGAGGAACTCACACCGACCGCACAGGAGAAACGGAACCCAACAAGGAGCACATTAGTCAGGTAAAATAAAGCTACACAATTAGCAAAAGATGTGCACATAGTCAAAAACAACGGCACAAATTTACAAAAATAACACATTAACACATGTTTTAATTTGGGCTGCAGTATGTACCATTAATGGAAAAGAAAAAAAAAGTATTTTTATTCTAAATCTTAGTATTAAAACTGCTGACTTTCCTTGTACAACAAGCACTAATAATTTACTTTCTGAGATGACAGTTTTAGGTGCATGCTCATAAATATTTGATAGTTCCAGGTACAAAACAATAAGTAACTAACAAACTGTTTGTCACAAGGCTGTTTCTCCGAGTGTGGAATATCTTTGTACATTTACCAGTAATTCACAGAGTTTTTTTTTACTTAAAGAATCAGTAAAATCAGAAGACAAATCATCATTTCAACCATGAATGATTTCAGTTTTTGTTTGAATTTTTCTTTCCCAGACTATATTTACTCTGTCACGTTGGCTCCTTTTTTTTTTCTCTCTGTCTGTCCCTCTTTCAGAGAAAATATTCTCATTCAGCCCAGCAGCTAAGACTGCAATCATAGGGAATATGCAATTAACACGTAAAGCCCTGGGTCAATACCACGTCTTGTGTACTCACACACCTCAGCCTCCCACATCCACTCCCTCGCTGCCAACTCATTCCCCCATTTCTCCAGTGTCCTCTCCTCGTTTGTTTAGTACTTTTTCCCACTTGTGTTAAAATGGATCATCATCAGAGCGAGAGCTCCTCTCTCCCTCCTCTCCTCTCCTCTCCTTACAAATCATTTTTTATTCAACCAGATCTCATCTTCCCACATCTGCATCATTACCACTCCTCTACTCCCATTCACATCTCCCTTTCTCCTTCCTACCTCTCTCCAGCTCTGTTACACAACTTTCATCATTATCATCACCCCCTCCTCCCAATCTGTTTACTCTCTCTAAACCCTCTCTCTGTCCTCATTACCTCACTCACTAATGCACTTGCATTCCAATTTGCAAGATTTCGCCCCTTGTTTTTCCACACCTACACCTGCCTTTTTTTCCCCTCTTTCTTTTTAGTGTGGGAGCCAAAAGGCTCAGAGTCATAAAAATTCTCACAGTTTCACTCCAGGCAGCTTTTTGGATGCTGTTAATGATCTATAAATTTTCAACAAACGTACACCTCTATAAAATGTCGATTAAAATTGGCTCGTATTTCTGCCGTGACGCCTAGTTTAGCTCCTATTGACACCAGCAGAGTCCTGGCTTTGTGGTGGCGTCGGTCTCTTTGAGGGTGAAATGGATGTTGTCAAATTTACTGTGAAATTTGTTCCTATAGTTTCTGCCCAGTTCTCTGTGTGAACTGTTTATGGATCAGTGGAGAGGCCATGTAGATGCATGGGAGCGGGCCAAGACCATATAAAGGCACTGGGATGGAACATTTTGTTGTTTGTTATCGAAGTGAATTAGAAATTAGTTTTCTGTTTTTTTCTGCCTTTTAGATAAATAAGACATTCTTTAAAATCTTAAAATTTTGTGTATATTTTAGGCTGGATTTTAATTAACCTCTGCCTTTATTTTCAAGTTGATGATTCAGTTTATTTACTGTCTCTGTCATACTTATATTTAAGGCCATTTATTTATATTTAAGCGACATGTGTGGCTTTAGTGTAAACGCTGCTGTTTTTTTAACTATTGTTTTAAATATTTAATCAATTCTCATCATTTTTATTCTCATCATTTCATCGTCATTTCTTATCATTCATGTGACTAATTTGAAGCTGTTATATCAACAGTTAGCTAGCTGCAGTTTTATGGTCTGGTTTCTCTCTTGGGATTATTTTTGGCATTTAAGACATTTAAGCCAACATAATACAATTTCAATGATCTACTTTGTTCTTATTGGAAACAACTGTTCATGCCAACTGTTTTTCTGTATCTCTTACAAACAGTGATTTTTTAAAAATTTTTTTTAATCTATCTTAATCTTTTTTAGCTACCATCTGATAACTTCTACAACTCTTTTGTTCATGATTTTCCCCTCACTCACTGCTCTTTACTAGTCTGCCCTGTGCCTGCAGCCGCAGGCTTCAGAAATCTTTCTTTATCTTTCTTTCAAAATCTTAAAATGGTAATTATGTCTCTCTCACAATTATCTTCATTGTAAGTCATTTTATGCCATTATTGCAATTATGAGTAGTTCAGAGCGGAAAAATAAGACACATTTTCTGTCGGCCACAATATTCCGACCATTTTAAAATAACACATTAACACAATGGTCTGTTCTAGTCAGAAATAAGGCTATTATTAACCTTTGTTCCTTCTTCAGACAATGAATGTTTATTTGAAGTTATAGGGTCTGAAAGCTGACGTTATTGTCAAAAACTTTAACATTACGTGGGGTTTTGGGTCTGTTTTATAGATTCTGTTTTTCAATTAACTTATTTTGTCTTATTTTTTTTTATTTTTAGCTTAGGTAACAGACGGCTAACCTTTAGGCTAGTTGATGCTTCAGACGTCCTGTCTTAGCAAAGTTACCAGCTTACCATGATTTCTTTTAAACTAATTCAATTTTTTTTTAATTTTATTGTAGTGCTTGTGTGTGTGTGTGTGTTCACCATTCCATTCTTTTGGTGCAAAATAACAACAACACAAACGAAAGACAACAAACGTGGCACAATCCGATGTATGTCGTATAACCAGCAGATGTAACCAAAACTGTCTTCCGCGTAGACTGCAACATGTCCATCATCTCACCAACTCTCAGAAAGATGGCAACGTAACAACGAATCATCGTAGGTGTTAAATAATTCCTCGTTTTGCTCCAGATCACTGCTTCCCTGACTCTCACATACAAACACACAACATGCGCACAGAGAGTGCACCAATCTCCTAGAGACGCGGTCAGACATGAGCTCCTTACATAGATTTCACCTCCTCTCGCATGAATGTGACGTCCTACATCTATTTCCTGTCAAGAATAATAAATATAGTTCTTCACCTGTGCTCATTAAAATATAAAATGTTTGACCTGTGGAAAGGTACTTGGGTTAATTAAGCCTCCACTGTCCAGAGGTGTAGCCTACCTTGTCTCTGAAGCACACACACACACACACACACACACACACAGGAAATGAAAATAAAACATGACTTTCATCCCTCAGATACCATTACCAGGACATAGTTTATCTGGAAGATATGGCTTAGCATCACCTGGTTATGATCATGGTTTGTTACAGATATTAACACTCATAGGGTTCAGGAGGAGCGTGCTCTGTGAGGTCTTCCTCTCTTGACCCAAATGTCTCCTACGGAAGATTTAATTAAGTTCCCTAACCACCACTATTATGCACCATGAATGGCAACATCAAAGTCATTATTAACTGTGCTCCAAGGCCTAGAGAATTGCCAGCCATCGTTTCCTCTAAGATGTGGGATGACAATAAAATGACGTGTCATTTAGAGATGGAATAATTGGGCCAGGGGCTGCGTCAGTTTTTCTCTCTTACATTTACTGTACCAAGGAAAAAAGGCACAACTTTTGGTTTGAAAAAGTTTCTCTAGATTGTTGTGTCTGATCTTCTGAATACATCCCCAAAGTATTTTTCAGATACATTTTTTTTAAACGAACTAAATATTTTAAATTTTACAACCTCAATCTTGAACTGGTTTTGTGCCATAAAAATGTATTTGAATAAAATAGTTAATTAATTCAATAATGTCTAACAACTGTTTTCTACATTTGTTCCTTCACTCCTATATGTATGTATATTTTTGTTTATGTTTATATCTATGCATGTATATACTATGTGTTTATACTGTATGTAGACATATATCACATGCAGTATATACCATACTATACTATACATATATACATACATGTGTACAATATATATATATATGTATATAAACTTAAAATATCCTCCTTAAAGACTAATTTACCATAGGAAAAAATAAAGGAGTGTATATACAGTCAATGTTTATACTAAGTTTAAATTAACAATATAAAATGTACATGTAGTTGAAGTTGAAGTGTTAAATGACTGGATGCCTTCATCCAGGACACCCAGGATAAAACCATGAAAAGCTTTATCAATCCAATCATCTGATGTGGCTGAGGAATATTTCGTTAACTTATTTAAGGATTTCTGGGTTACTCTACTGAGACTCCTGCCCTCAGAATCACCGAGGATGAGAAGTAAAGATCAAATTATAGAAATCAGCTCTAATTATTTATACATGATTAGTTTCAAAAAGGTCCTCCATGTTTAGATCCCCAGACGTCTTTACCGCGTTCAATCAAAAATATTCAGCTGCCATCTGGACCAGGTGCATTTGAATGCACTAAGTCATTTATAAGTAAATTGAGCACTTTCAAATTAATGAGAATTTATTCCCTACAAGGAAGGGAAAATATGCCCATGGAGCCTTTAGCATTTGTTAAACATGTTTCTGAGTGTTGTGAATCCAGAATCTATCAGTCATGCCTAAGGTGTCAAACTCGATCACTAAAGGCACCGAACAGGGGTCCAGTACTGATAATGCTTTAACCAGAAATAATGAATTTGAACAAAGCTGCAGCAAATGTTTTTCTGAACAACGTAAATGAAAAATGAAATAATAAAAATAGCATCAAGCCCAAATTAGAGAATTATTCAGTATGGATAGGGTTAGACCACTGCATTTAATCCATTTAGTAAACATTAATGTAGACTCTTTACTACAGACCTATATTTCATGGCACCTATGCCTTAGGTTTGACATACTGTATATGCCTTTATGATGTCATTCATATTTGTAGAAATAGAGAGAGGTCTTCTCATGACATACATTTGTTACTGTAATTGATTTTTTGAATAATAAAGTTCATGGATAGACACTGTTTTTGACGTTTTCAGTTTCAGTTGAAGAACTTTGTCTTTGTCTTTTCTCCAAGTATAATATTAGGTCTTCTTTGACATCAGTTTCATAATGTAGAGTGCCCTTGTTTAGAGAAGACAAAGCACTTGTGTTCTGCAGTTTTGTCAGAGAATCATTGCAACCAAATACACATTTCGTCTTTGTGGTTCACAGTGGATCTTTAAGTCGTGTATCTTCATCTGCCACCACTTAGTTGCAGGAGCCTGGACTCAGTCCCAGTGGACAACAAGCGAGGGCGGGGTTTCACCCTGGACTCTTTCTCCAGTCTATGGAATTGTATCCACGGCTACATTTATGGACCGTGACATTTGAAAACAAACTTTCCAATACAAAAAAAAAAAATCCAATCTCCGTATAACTTTCCATCTATCTCTCTATTCAAACTCCTATTTCTCAAGTTCTAGTTACCTGAACTCGTTATGATAATTTCAAAGCTGCTGATCGATGCAGAAGCACTCGGATGTTTTCTTTTACCTCGTGGAGAAGAGGGGCTGAAAACTGAGGTCTCCTGTGGAAATGCTTTCTCGTTGCCTATGGGAACTGTTAACAGACTAATTGATAGGGAGAAAAACATTACTGTAGCCTTTGATTGATTATCACTAACACATTTAATTACAAGCTCTAATTAAACACTTAAAGCCTTAAACCAGGGTGAGCCTCACTGCTGAAGCTGAAGCCTCTGTTTTGTCGCTGTTGTCTAATAGCAATTATCACCAGACATCACACCGGGTGGCCCGGTGGAACAGTGGTTAACACTTGTGTAAGTAACAGCAATGGCCTTTTTTTT
>NC_024311.1:12820512-12861481 GCF_000523025.1 Cynoglossus semilaevis | reverse complement strand
GATGGATGGATGGATGGATGGATGGATATTTTGGCCAAAGTTCCACTTTGTCATTGGCAATGTGAGTGACCAACTGATGTTTTAGTACGACCAACAGTGTCCTGTTTTTTTTTTAACTTGGGACCAGATGTTGAAAATTAAAAAAAAAAGATCTGATCTAATCCGTTCTGTTATGTACGTTAGCTAAGTTAAATATATATCGCATAAAGGGAGACTGTCGTTGTCCGAGCACGTAACAAATGACTGAACAAAATAAGCACGATCTTTGTGTTGTTGTCACTTGTTGCAGTTTTGAGTTGTACCCAAAAGTTATCATTTGTTTTAAACGTCGACGAGTACGCCGTGAGCAGAACACAGTTGTCCAGTCATTCCTGTGTAATTATGTGTTGCAAAATAACAAAGTACAAAGACTGTAATTTTGTTTACTGCACAGTTTCAAGATCACAGTCCGTCACTGATTATGATGCAGGAACGCGTTCTGTTCAAACAATGAATGTGTGGAGAATTAAAAGAAAGTCCATGAATTAAAAATGCAAACACACTTCAAAATAATAGCCATATATTTTACCTCATAATTCAGCAAATTACAGTTTATCTTCCTTAATGTTTTTGCTTATAAAGGGGGAAACACGAGCTAGAGCGTCTGCAGCAACAATCCCTCTGGTTTTGTTTTGAAATGATAACTGTGCCACCACTATAACACTCTAGAATCGCTCCAAACTCTGTCTTACTGATAATTGTGCCTTTCTACCAAAGGACAAATAAGAACAGAAACAGACATTTTATCCCTTCTTGGTCTTTTCGCAACATACAGAAAAACTCTCTGTGGTTTCGTTTTGGTGTGTACCACAGCATACAGAAAAACTCTCTGTGGTTTCGTGTACCACGTACTACGACTGGTTACTTCTTCAACCTCAACGAACGTGTGTGTTGTATCCATACAGTTACGGTAAAGGCTATCCTTAAAGCATTCTTTAAGCCAATGATTGTTAATCATAGGGCTGCTAGCGCCACCTAGGCAGGGTGCTAAAAACATTTAGTTTTGCCCGGTTGGGCTGCAGGAATACATTGGTTATCAATTTAAGAAAATAGACACCGTTACCTATGAGACGATCAATTACAATACGGCTTCCCACCACTTAGTGGCAGTAATGTGTCAGTCAATAAGCTAATTGACCAAGGAAAAAACAATCTTTCTTTCTGGTACGCAGTCACAACCTGCTTCTTTGCCTCATCTGAGGACAAATATTGACTTCCTCTGAATCAGGGGTCTCAAACTCAAATGAGCTGAGGGCCGCGCCTGAGGGTCGAGGGGTCTCAAACTCAAATGAGCTGAGGGCCACGCCTGAGGGCAACGCCTGCCGGAAGAATGTCATTTCACTGGAGGGGCCACATCAGTGGTCAGTTATAAGGAGTAGCTTGGATTTATATAAATACTATATAATACCTCAGTGCAAAATGTTTGTCCAAATGTTTTTACTATTTACTATTCATGCCTGAAGTGGCCCCAGGGCCAGGTGTTTGGCACCACTGCTGAAAATGTTCCAGACTGACTAAGATCCAAACCTGTCCAGTTCAGGTCCAGTGTTCTGGAGGTCGTCCCTGGAGGTTGAATGGCACCTGTTAATTCCCCAGTCTGAGATGAAACCCGTTCTCTGGGGAAGACGTTGCTGATGCAGTAAAACTTGTTCTTGTGCTCAGTCTTGGTGTGCTGTACATCCAGGGACACACTGTCCCTAATCCCAGGTGTTTGTGCTTCATTGGTTCATCACATTCCTGAATGTTATCTTACTGTAAATAGTCTGAGCTTTTCAGTGTCACGAAATTCTCCTCAATAACAAAAATAAATAAATAAAAACTGGGAAACTTTTACATTTTCTGCGCTATACCTTATATATCCTTACCAGTAGATGGCAGCCTAACATCACCGTCTAGGAACTGTCCATGGTGCTGAATGGATAGAACCTCACAATCTGTCTAAATATTTTCTTGCTGCCTTTTTGGCTGTCTCTGCCTCTCCTTTGTTTCTGTTTTACTTTGACTGTTGTCTCTTTTTTTGTGTTCGTCTTTGTGTCATTATTCATCAGAAGTGACAACATACGACTTTTGTCTCTATTTCTCTGTCTGACTCTGGCCTTGGCTATTTTTTTGTCTTAATGTCCCTGTCTTTTTTGTGTGTTTGTTTATGTTTCTGTCCACTCCTCTCTTTCTCTCTTTCACTTGTCTTTTTCCTCTTCATCTTCATCTTTTGGTCCTCTACTCCCGATCTGTCCCACAGGTTGAAATCTCAACTCAGTGTCTCTCCTCAATTTCCACTCCTTACTTTTTCTGTGAATACAGAAGCATCAGACGCTGTGGTACGTGTGTATTTTGAGGCCTCAAAATAATACAATGATGGCTTCAGAACATTTGCTGGAAGTCTAAAAACCTACCACTTGATGTAAAAAGCCTTTTTATTTATACAAATATCCAAAATGACTAACCTGGGTTGACGCTGAGTGTTACCAGCTTGATGGATGACTCACAGCAATGTTTTGCAGAAGCTCAACCCACAGACACAGTAACACACAGGCAGCCTCTGAAACGCACACAGTACACACTGAAAAATACACAGCACTACCTGGCTTTACATGCTTCCTTTGTGTTCAAAAGCTTATTTTCTCAGACCGCTTGCGTAACGTCGAACATAATCAGCTGAAGTTCCATTAGAAAACACAGAGTTTTTTTTATATATATTTATATATATCCTTTTAAAATGTTCGACTTTCATCTTCCAGTAAACTATTAAACTAAACTAACTTTTTTTTTTGCACATATCTGGCAAAATTGTGTCTTTTAGCTAATGTTAACCTATACTTTTGCTAAATGTTTCCTCCCTAACATCATATAACTTCTATTTTAAGCTGACACTTTTTGCAGTTTTGAATTGAAGTGTATCAACTTCAGTCTAATTTTGTTATATTTTTTGACTGTGATATTTTTAAAAAGAGACTTTTAAGGATACTTAGCATCCTTTGCGGTAACTTTTTGATGTTTTGCTTTAAGTAAAAATTTGAAAACATTTGTATATATTCATATATATGTATACTGTATACACACACACACACACCGATATATACACATATATACATATATATTTATACAGTATGTATATTTGTCTGTATATACGAATGTCTTGCAGTAACTTTTCTTTTTTATCAGCATCAATCCACCAATAAGAGCACAAATAAACTGAGTTGTTCCTATTCCTTTTTCCTAGTACTTTTATTGTTACAACAATATCAACTCTAAAATGACTCTCTGAACGACTCTGTTTATTAGCAAGCAAAGGATCTGTGTTTGCTATTAAAAAGGCGAAGTCAATGTTCAGTCCATTGGCCGCCCACTCGCTGGCTTTGCTGTTCATGGTATCAGTTGACACCTGCTGTGAAATACTCTAATGGGTCAGATTCAGACTGACATGCGTAATTTGCTTTGCCTCTAAATGCAGCTGCGGACCGTCGTCTCGGTGGCTCAGCGGGCTAAGTCTCCACCTTGTGTTTGCCGAGCTGTAATCTTGTTAACGTGATCCTTTGCACATTTCACCGCAGACAGGGGATCAATAAGTGGCTCGTGGCTCCGTTTGGTGTGCCGACACTCACACCCTTCTATAAAGTACTTCTCCAGATTACTGTGTTGCTAAACAAGAAGAAAAACTCAGCTTCATGCCAATCAATCTCAGTGCTGCATAATCACAGCCCTTTTTTTTCATCTCTGCTGTGTGTGGGTGATTATTTTTTTATTTATTTCTACTGACTTTCCTCCATAAATACACACATCTCAATCAGCCTGGTTTGTTATTACATAACACACTTAAATGAAGAATGAAAATGAATGGAAATAATTAACTATTGTATTCAGGTCTTGTACAAACAGTTGATATAATAAGTGCTGCTTAAGCTAACTGTGCTAATTAAGGGCGACTGTGAGGAACTGGATGACATTTCTTCTTCTTTTGTAAAGATAGGCATTTTATTTATTTAGCTTTTTTTCCCCCCTCTCTCTCTCTCTTTCTTCACTGTACACTTATAACACTAGTGTTATAAGTTTATAAGTTTCTGGATACAGTTTTGTCATATTTAAACTTTCTTGCTTTAAGCTTTATTAATGTTGGATCCTTAGTTAACCTTCCTAATATTGGAACATTTATTTTGTCACGTTTTGTAATATTTTATATTTTATAACTCCACATGTATTTTGGTGCATGTTTGGTAAAACTTTAGGAGCTACAGAAGTTTCACCTTTATGACCAGCCTTTAGCTGTTAATGTTTAAGTTTATTTTTTCGTTTCACCTTTATGACCAGCCTTTAGCTATCAGCTATTAATGTTTAAGTTTATTTTTTGTAAATATTTGTATACATATACATATACTGTACCAAAAACAAAAAAAGAATTTGGAACCTCTTTGTGTACTGTAGATGTACGGCACGTGAACATCCTCAGAGCTCAATGCTACATTTTCGAGGCTCAAGACCAAGTTATAACTCAACGTCTATGTCTTACTTGTTCTATCGTTCTATGACTTTCTTCGTTATAATTGCATGTCTTCCTCTTCTTCCCGTCTCTACTTTATTCCACTTTGCTCCCTTTCTTGAAATTGATTTTCGCCCTCTTGTGGATTCCTCTGATTTCCATCCATGCCTCATTTTTTCCCGCTGGATCACCACCTCTAATTTTCTCTCAGTTCTTTTCTCTCCATCTGTGATTTCCTACAATCCTCCTGTTCCTCACCTCGCTGCCGTGTCCTTCCTCCTTTTTTATTTTATACCTAAATCCATTCACTCTCTCCCCTGCTATCTCCTCACTCCCCCCACCCCCCTTTACACTCAAACTATTCATCGATTGACTCGCCCATTTCTTGCCTGAATACGTCTGTATGTCGTTTATGCCTCTTTTACATTGAAATTGTTCTGGTATCTCTGGCATTGATCTCTCATTCTTTCTTTTCTGTCCCCTGCTTCAACCGCTACTCATCTAACCACTCACACGGATGGATGGATGGATGGATGGATGGATGGATGTGTGGATGGATGGATGGATGGGTGGGTTAGGGTTAGGAAATCTAACTTCAACAACAGCAAATGCAGCATCACCGACAGGTTTCTAAAAAAATATAAAAACTAAAGTAGTGTTTGTGTTGTATAAATATGATATGGTAATTATTTTGGCAAATTTATCAGCTTAATTTAATGAAATGTAACACATGGACAGATATATGTCTGCTGTATGTACAGTTTATCCCATAATTCCGATCATCCTCTCACTTATCGTTGCTCTACCATCTCAACTTCGAGCATGTGTTTGTACGAGCGTTTGTTTTACCTTCCTAACACATGTAACGCATATGTAAAAGTTTAATTACCCATGATTAATTTGAATTAATTATTAATTAATCAATATTCAATAATTAATCAAGGTGTGGGATCATGGCTGATCATGAATAAAGCCTTTAAATCATCCAGGTTAATAACTTACTAAGCACTCAACACTGTTTGGGCTGCACTTAGCTACTAGCTGCGTGTCTGTTGACGATGTTTTTATTTTTGTTATAATTATACGTTATAATATCACTTTGAGGAGCTGAGTCGACAGTAGCGGCACAAACAAAACGTTGGACAGTTTTAGGAAACGAGTCCAGCTTTAAACCGTCCACAGCGACACCATCAACGACGCTGCAGCCAGAGATGAAGTTCCTGTTCTCTGGGCCTCAGCATATTTATGATGTCACATACTGGGCTGCATCACTGCGTGGATGGATGGGATGTGACCCAGTGATAAACTTACCTTTATTCAAAAATGGTTTTTGCCACAGACGTGTTATAGATGTAAAATTAATCTTGTTATAAGTTAATGTTTTTTTTTTTTTTAAGAATTAAGTAGCTTATTCAGAACACTGTTGCCTGACGATAAGAGATTACAGTGCAGATTCAGAGAACTTTATTTATTCCCCAGGGCAGATTGAAAGGGCACGGAGTCGCATAATGAAGGAAACGGGAAAAGATCATTATAAATACGGAGACAAATCAAGGAGGAAGAACAAACAGCAGAGTCAAGGTAATAAATGTGGTGAACATGCAAAGGCTGTGGTCTCCTAGCAATAACTATTCATTACAGTCATCAAGGAAGCGATAACTGCGTAGAGAAGAAGACGGTGATTGAAATATAAAACATCGCGGTATTTTCTCCCGTTGCTAAAAAAACGTTCTTTAAACAGTCCACCAACTTTGTCCAAACTCCAGTCTATTTCACTCTGCTCTTTCACCTTCTTCCATCCCACTGCTCCTCCACCTCTCTCTCCCTCCCTCCCTCCCTCTCTCCCTCCCTCTCCCTCATGCTTTTTGCCTCCCTCTCTCTCAGTCGTCGCTGGCTCGCCGTGCAGTGCGGACCTCCACAGCATCTCTCTCTCTCCCTCCCTCCCTCCCTCTCTCCCTCCCTCTCCCTCATGCTTTTTGCCTCCCTCTCTCTCAGTCGTCGCTGGCTCGCCGCGCAGTGCGGCCCCCCACAGCATCTCTCTCTCTCCCTCTCTCTCTCTCCCTCCCTCCCTCTCTCCCTCCCTCTCCCTCATGCTTTTTGCCCCCCTCTCTCTCTCAGTCGTCGCTGGCTCGCCGTGCAGTGCGGACCTCCACAGCATCTCTCTCTCTCCCTCCCTCTCCCTCATGCTTTTTGCCTCCCTCTCTCTCAGTCGTCGCTGGCTCGCCGTGCAGTGCGGCCCTCCACAGCATCTCTCTCTCTCCCTCCCTCCCTCTCTCCCTCCCTCTCCCTCATGCTTTTTGCCTCCCTCTCTCTCAGTCGTCGCTCGCTCGCCGTGCAGTGCGGCCCCCCACAGCATCTCTCTCTCCCTCTCTCTCTCTCTCTCCCTCTCTCTCTCTCTCTCTTTCTCTCTCTCTCTCTCTCTCTTTCTCTCTCTCTCTCTCTCTCCCTCCCTCCCTCTCTCCCTCCCTCTCCCTCATGCTTTTTGCCTCCCTCTCTCTCAGTCGTCGCTGGCTCGCCGTGCAGTGCGGCCCTCCACAGCATCTCTCTCTCCCTCTCTCTCTCTCCCTCCCTCCCTCTCTCCCTCCCTCTCCCTCATGCTTTTTGCCTCCCTCTCTCTCAGTCGTCGCTGGCTCGCCGTGCAGTGCGGACCTCCACAGCATCTCTCTCTCCCTCTCTCTCTCTCCCTCCCTCTCCCTCATGCTTTTTGCCTCCCTCTCTCTCAGTCGTCGCTGGCTCGCCGCGCAGTGCGGCCCCCCACAGCATCTCTCTCTCCCTCTCTCTCTCTCCCTCCCTCCCTCTCTCCCTCCCTCTCCCTCATGCTTTTTGCCCCCCTCTCTCTCTCAGTCGTCGCTGGCTCGCCGTGCAGTGCGGCCCTCCACAGCATCTCTCTCTCTCCCTCTCTCTCTCTCTCTCCCTCCCTCTCCCTCATGCTTTTTGCCTCCCTCTCTCTCAGTCGTCGCTGGCTCGCCGTGCAGTGCGGCCCCCCACAGCATCTCTCTCTCCCTCTCTCTCTCTCCCTCCCTCCCTCCCTCTCTCCCTCCCTCTCCCTCATGCTTTTTGCCTCCCTCTCTCTCAGTCGTCGCTGGCTCGCCGTGCAGTGCGGCCCTCCACAGCATCTCTCTCTCTCCCTCCCTCTCCCTCATGCTTTTTGCCCCCCTCTCTCTCTCAGTCGTCGCTGGCTCGCCGCGCAGTGCGGCCCCCCACAGCATCTCTCTCTCTCCCTCTCTCTCTCTCCCTCCCTCCCTCTCTCCCTCCCTCTCCCTCATGCTTTTTGCCTCCCTCTCTCTCAGTCGTCGCTGGCTCGCCGTGCAGTGCGGACCTCCACAGCATCTCTCTCTCTCCCTCTCTCTCTCTCTCTCTCCCTCTTCATCCTCTCCTCCTCATCTCCTCCGGTCTGTGCTATGACAGCTCACAGCAGCGGCGTGTTGTCCGGTCTCAGAGCGTCCAGCCGTCACAGGTCCACCTGTCCAAACCTCAACATGGACAAGTTCTGGTGGGATATTCGTGACTGATCCGCGGCTGTTGCGCGCGCGCGCCCGCGCGTGTGTATGTGTGTGTGCGCGTGTGTGTAGATACATACTGTTTTCACATATTTGTACAAGGAAAAGGTGGAAACATAGCAGGAGGGGGTCGGCCGCCCTCCTTTGCGTCCCCCCTCCGCTTCCTTCAGCCAAGCAGAGCGGCGAGGTGGGGATTAAAAAAAAAAAAAAACAAAACCCAAAAGCTTTTTGAAATAAGCTTGCTTGGATTTATTTAACAACAACATGACGGAATTGGGAGGCACGGAGCTGCCGCCGATGCTGCTCCTGACTGGGGAGAAGACGCGCAGACACAGAAGACGCGACCTCCCGCTTCTCCTGCTGCTGCTGGGGCTCCTCGTCGGGGATCTCTGCCCGTCCAAGGGTGAGTTTGTGGGGAGCATTTGTCTGAGGTTGTGCACGGACGTCACGCGGCTGTGGCTGTGTGTGTGTGTGTGTGAACCAGGACATTTTGCTGGTCAGAGTGAAGACATGCGCTTCATGTGTGACGTTTCTGGTCGCAGACAGCTTTTTTCCTCTCTTGTGTGTGTGTGTGTGTGTGTGTGTGCGCGTGCGCTACAGAGTTGCGTACGCGCGTGTGTGCGCTCCGCAGCTCTAGATATGACGTGCGTGTATCCTCCTGGGCGTGCGTGCTTAAGATACAGAGAGTGTTGGGGAGACGGAGAGAGCAGGAGGCAGTATGCAGCGTCTCAGAGTGTGTGTGTGTGTGTGTGTGTGTGTGACAGAGAGAGAGAGAGAGAGAGAGTCCAACTTGGTATTACATCTGGGGAGTAGAGCATGGGCATTCTCATTTCGTCGGTGCCCCCCCCCTCCCCCCCCCACTCTTCCCTCTGTGCAGATATTCACACACAAATAAATAAACCCGACTTTATCCTGTTTGTCCTGAGTGTAAACACAAAAGAGCTCCCAACAAATCTTGTTCACTCTAAGCCAGATAACTCCTCACTCTCTGTGACTGTAAACGAAATCAGCACAGACGGCCTCGGGCCGTGGCTACAACAGACGGAGAATATATTTAGGAGCTGGACTGTGCGGTGGCCCAGGGAAGCCCCCCGTAATGGAACTGATACCATCTGAGCAAAAGTCCACGTGAAATTGGAATCATTTTTCCCTGTGCCCCAAGTACACACGCGCTTCGGGGACACGCGGTGAATGAGTGTTATGTGCCCTTGCCTTACTCCAAAAAAGATTGCCAGTTTAATCCCTTTCTCCCTGAAACGTTGTTGCCTCTTCTCAACGTCTCCCCCCACAGTCAGAAAAAACAGTCAGGCTTAGGATTTTACTCTGAAGTCCTTTTGGTTCTTCTTTTTCTACGTGTGGTCCTGTGAAGGGCTGGTGAACTGTCCTGACTGGACTCATCCTCGTTGTTGGCTGCTTAGATTCTGACCCTGAAAGGAAACAGGAGGTAGAAGATCATTTAAATCTGCTTCAGTGTAAGGTCTGTTGCTTTGGACGCTTTGTGTCTATGTTCAAAATAAACACGGACGGCCTCAGGTCGTGGGTATGAGAGGAAAAAAAAATAAAAAAATAAAAATATATATATATATATATATAGCAAATGCACTTTGTGGAGACTCAGTTTTGTGTAACTAATAACTCTCTGAATGAAGGTCGAAGCACTGAGGCTACTTTTACCCTATTTTTTTTTTTACATGAGTAAAAATGAGTAAATGTCTTTTTTTTATTTTCTTTTTCATGTTTGTAACATTTAGAGAGAATTACACTAAAATTTCAGTTCAGTGCAGAGTTGAAGCAGTAGCTGTGAATGTGGGAATGACTGTCAGATTACAGTTTAGTCAGATTACAGTTTAGTCAGATTACAGTTTAGTCAGATTACAGTTTAGTCAGATTACAGTTTAGTCAGATTACAGTTTAGTCAGATTACAGTTTAGTCAGATTACAGTTTAGTCAGATTACAGTTTAGTCAGATTACAGTTTAGTCAGATTACAGTTTAGTCAGATTACAGTTTAGTCAGATTACAGTTTAGTCAGATTACAGTTTAGTCAGATTACAGTTTAGTCAGATTACAGTTTAGTCAGATTACAGTTTAGTCAGATTACAGTTTAGTCAGATTACAGTTTAGTCAGATTACAGTTTAGTCAGATTACAGTTTAGCATGAGATTCTTCTGTTGCCATTGTTGCTGTTTGTGTCACTGCTTCCGTTATCGGTCTCTGCTAATGGAGATGCCTTAACTGTGGATTTTATATCCCATCATCCCATCCCTTATATGTTATAATTAAAATACTTGAGTCACCACCATGATGACCAACATTAGAATTCAGCAGCGCAGACCTTCAATGTTAGCTTCAACCACAGAAAAGTTTATAAAGATGTTTATGTTTAAATGTTGGATTAATTGTGCATGACTGTGGTATGATTCAGATTTATTCAGTTGAAAATGTAAATGTGAAAATATGATTTTTCCCCACGTACCACTAGAGAGCGCTACCACAGTTTGAGAACCACTGGCATATTAAACACATATATTAACATAAAGTTTTCTCTGTTCAAAATACTTGTGTTTTTCAGCCTTTAAGTGTTGTAGAAAGGTAAAAACAGGTTGAAATCATGTTTGGCTTTTGAAAACCCAGATTGAAAGACGTGCTATGAAAATGTCGATTTTAACAGCGGTTACTTCTTGTGGTACCTTGTTGTTACTCACTGAAAAGATCTGTTATTTTACCAACTGGGTAAAAACCCGGCGCTCGTTTGAGGTTCTGTTTGGACGAGTCCGACACGCAGCACCATGTTACTGTCCCTGTGGACACGTCGCTTGGCTCGGTCTCACGTATGTGTGAAAAACACTGATATGAACCGGCGCATGATTGATTGACAGCTGGACCACAGCCAAACACCCAGTTACCGATAGCCACCTGATGGCCGCAGATGGCCTCATCCATCTCTCACATTTATAAATCTGGTCTACGGTCGTGGAAATGGATGTGGAGAAATGTCGTCTGGATGACGTGCAGTGAGGGAACTCTGCGTTGGTAGTGAAACATGGTTTCGGTGGAGTCGGACTCTCCCGGGCCGCGGAGAGACTGCTGATGATATGACAAGGATTTAATGCTGTGTGTCAGGAGCCCAGCAGGTCTGTGTTGGTGGGGATTTTGTGACCACGGAGGGCGACAGTGCGGTGGATGAATGGATGCGAGGGAAGTGTTAACATTCTCCTCGTTTGGTGCACGGGAGCTACTGTCACTCTGTTTATCAATAGCTTCTCTGTGTGCACTCACCCTCCCGCTCTTTCAAAATGCCAGCCCCTCTGCATTTCTCTCTTAATCTCCCCTCTCTTTCTCTCTCTCACACACACTCCCCTCTCTCTCTCTCCCTCTCTCTCACACATAAAAAAGTGTCAGATCTTTGTCGTCTGTGATTAAGTGACATATAGTTTCAAACTGTTTTCAATGTTTATTTCTGGTCTGTACATGTGTTACTGTCATCGCTGTGTTTTCAGGGACCTGGAACTTCACAAATATCTTTGGTTTTCAAACACCTTGCGTTGATGAGGGCATTTTTTTAAGGTCCCCTAAAAGAGTGAGAGGGTATTCCAAAGGTCAAGATTTATTTTGGAGCGAGGATTAGAATTACTGTAGAGTCAGATTAGCATTGGAGTGACGTCCAGATTAGTCATATATTTGTATTGAGTCAGTGAAAGGGGCTGGAGAATGCTTCATATCAATGAGGACTGCTCAGAAAACTTTCCCGTACAGAGCTCTGTCCATGTACTTCACGTGTTACTTTTATCTCCCTGCTGGGCAGTGAGACTTTCAGATGAAGGCATTTACAGAAACGCAGAAGGTGTTTCGGTGAAAATAGGACTGCGGACAAAAAAAAGGTGCACGTCAGTGAACATGATGACGTGCGCGTATGCTGTTTGGGATGAGTCCAGCTGCTTCTCGTCACCTGCTGCAACGTTGAACGCAATCTGTGGAGACGCACGTCAAGTATCCCAGAATATAGCCTCTGATATATGGGCTATAAAATCCAAGGCTCTTTCCTAATTTAACAGCAATAAAAAATACTTTGAAAAAACAAAATAAAACAAAACCGATTTTGTTGCGAACCCCTAACCAAGTGCGATGGCTTTGACTTTTGCTTCCAAACCCCAGCACTCTCAGGCCTCCATGCTCTTCTGGATCTTGAGAGTCACAGTCCAGCATCTCATTACGGTGTTTTTACTGGAGGACTTTTAAATATCAGTGGTTAAGATTTATGTCATGCCAAGCAACGTAAACCTATTGAAACTGCAGTAATTTATGTTGGAGCGCTCTTGTTTTTAATATTTATTTACTCATTTATTTGTGTTAAGCACATATTAAAATGCTGATAAAAAAAAACAACTTTGTAAAGTGTAAAGTTGCCGCTGCTCACAGCAGGCGCCTTTAATTCACAGTAAAAGCAGCCTTTTGGTTAATGTGTTTGTAAAGAATTGGATTATGCTTGACCTTTGGCCTTATTTACAGTTCACAGTGCTGCTGGGTGCCAAACAGAGTCACGACATTTATCAACAGGTTGTTCACTTAAGGCAACATCCGCGTGTCCAACTGGGATGATAATTGACATAAAACCCAGCTCCAGCTTATGTAATTAATATATAAGTAATTACACTCTGCAAAAATCAGTGCAAAAGACACACACACACACACAGATGAAAACACACACACCAATGGAATGAGAGCTCCCACTGAGACTATGAGACACTTGTTTTAATCACACACAACACTTAGAGAAACAATCTCACAACACACACCACACACACATACACTTACACTCATTCGCATTGACACACACACAAACACACACACACACCAGGGAAGGCCATTTCCTAATTAAGAAAGTGACCCCGTCTCTCCCTTTTCTGGCCTAGGATTAATATATTTAGCAGAATTTCATTTGGTCAAACCTGATCCATCATCTGCTGTTTAACATTAACGTTTGTTTTTGCTGTTTTTTGTTCATCCTGACTAATAACAGGTTAGGGTGAAGTTTTAATACTTTTCCAAGTTCAGCTATTTTAATATCTGTGGCTAATTTTAGTAGCAGATTTGGTATTCGGATGAGCCTTTTGTGAATCTTTAGCTTCGTTATGAAACGAAGCTTAGTTTTTATTTTTGATTGTGACCGTTTTCGTGCTAGCATTTAGTAAAACTATCTCCTTTGTGCTTCTTTATTTCGAAACCATTTTTGTGGATAGTTGTTTTGGTAAGTTTTTCTGACTTCATTCTAATTTTTTTGTTTAGAGTTATGTGAGAAGTTGTCCTGTCCAGGTCCTTGGTTTACTTTTTTAAGAACTTTCTTTGGTCAAATGTTTAGCTGTTTTGCTCATTTTCACTTAGCCTTGAGGAGGATAGTATTTCTTGGCAGTTTTCAGTAACACAAACTTTATGTTTGGAATAATCAACGTGTATGTTTCCTTCTTTGAATCAGTTGCATTTTTTGCCCCTCCCCTGTATCCCAGAGCATCTTTCACTGATGAAATAGCTGATCAGACCAGACCATATGTTTTAATATTCCCTCCACAGGTGACCACACCTGTTGTTGATACGTGGCTGAGGTCACGTATCACATTTTCCCTGAGGAAAACGGTGGGAAACTAATGAAATACCTAAAAATAGAAGAGCAAGAGGGAAGTAAAAATCTGGCGGAAAAGTCCAAACTATTCTGTCTAAGAAGAATCAACATTTCACAAATGTATTTGTGCAATACAATAACCCAAAGTGTACATCGAGGACTTTCATTAGAAAAACAATTTATGTCAAAGTTGATGAAAATGCACATTTTTAAACTTATATCTGACTGTGTTTTACTTGTGGGTAAATTTAGTAAAACCACTGCAGTGGAGGTGGTTTTCTATCTTTCGAGTGACAGAGGTTCAAAGTTGGAGGTTAGGATTAGAACTTTTATATATATATTTGTTAAGGAAAGAGTAAAGAACTATGGATTTAGTTATGTTTACAACAGAGCTCTATTAAATTGCAGAATCATTTTAAATATTTCTCTATAATGGTCAAATACATTTCCATTCAGAGCAAGAACAATGGGAAGAAAAACCAAGGACAGAAAAACATTAGCAGATAGATTTTGTTTAGTTTTTTTCATATCTGTGAAATAAATTCCAATCATGATTTCTCACTTCCTCTTTTACATCTTTTAAGGCTTCTGAATAGTAAAGTACAAACAGTTGTCTTGAAGTAGTTGTACATTTTTTACTTTATTACTCATTGTCTTTTGTCGACAGTGTTTCTCATCTAGATCATTTCACGTCTGTCAAAACATTTTTAATTTCAATGATTGAATTACTTTTATAATCAGGGCAGCAGAGCATAAATGAAAAGCAGCGCACATGAATCAGAGTCTACAGCGGTAGAACTTCTCGCCTTTATGTGGGAGTTGCAGACAGAAATGCAATAAAGGTAGACGCAAAAAAAAAAAACCAAAAAAAAAACTTTCTGTTTTCTTCCCCGTCCACTTGGAGAGGAGGAAGATAGACTCGCTGCGTGTCAGCATGAGTGTGTGCTCGCGAGATACAGTATCTCATGGAGTGCTGATGATTTTCAAGTACTTTAGGGTCCTTCTAGCTGCCCAGAGAGACCCAAGAATACACACACTTCAATACAGTGAGCCACTGCAGAGCACACAGTTCAGAGCAGAGCAAAGAAAAAGTCTGGGAATGTGTGTTTAAAAGACGGCGAGATAAAGACAGGAGGCCACGGAGAGATGAAGTCGATTCTGTAAAGGCTGTAAAGCATTTAAGTTTAGGTTATGTCTTAGACAAGAAATGGAAATAAGAACAAGACGGTTTTTGAACCGTCAAGAACCAACTCACAGGAATAGTAACCTTGAAGTAGAGTTGTCACAAAGATACATGATTTTGAACGATTGGTCAATGTTGCATAATTAGCCCATTGCCAGACTCCAACGCCAGTTGTCCTCCATGTCTCTAAACCATCCATAAAATACCGTATAAATACAGAACCAAACAGAAACAGCTGTACTCAGCAGACTACTGTGTCTCTGGATACCAACCTTTTTGAAGGGGGTTCTATTTCCTTCCCCACAGTCACTGTACATGAAGGTGGTAAATGTCAGATCACGTGTGTGGATTACGTCTGCTGTGATAAGGGGCTCTTCCTGCTTTATTGACTTTGACTTTCTGTCTGTTTGTATGTGCCACCGCTGCACACTCATATTTGGAACAGGCTAGAGCTCTCATTTGTTAAGTCTCACGGAAACAGCTGTCGTTGAGAGTGAAAGATTTCACTGATTTAGCTAAAGTTTTTGAATGGATGTGTGGGTGTATTCCAGACTGTTTACTTGGTTGATCTCTTTTATACTGTGTTGAAGGAGTTAAATACATGTCTAACTGTTGCAAAAAGACAATTACACACCGGTGGGCAAAAAACAAAGTTGCACAAAGTAGTTTGCAGGCGTGATGTCAGACAATAAATCTCTGAAGAACGATTCTCCTCGTGCCAATTCAGTTTTTTTTTAAAATACACATTGTGCCATCTCTCTGGGTAATCTGTCATTACCTCAGATTAATTTTCCAAACTCAGGTTTGACTCCAGCTGTGTGCAGATAGGCCACTGACCTAGAGACTCTCCAAGGCTGACCTTCATAATCCAGCCAAAAAAGTACTCAGTTCCAAGCCCATATAACTGGGGACAGTTGCGTGAGACATTAAAAAACGGTGGACATGTCACGATGACCTGCTGTAGCGGCCTCTGGAAAAAACACAGGCTGAAAGTCATTCTTCTTTGACTGCGGCTTCCTCCACGAGGACAAAGACATGCAGATTTGGGTTAATTAGACAGCGTGAAGGAGCAGCTACGTGAGGGAAGTTGTTTGTCTCAGTATGTAGGTCCTTTGATAGCCTGGCTGGGAAGGAGTGTGCCTCTCACCAAATGTCAGATGGGATTAACTGGCTGCAGTTCATCTTGCAACCCTGAAAGGATATGCAGTGATGGGTAGATAGGCACATGAATTATGCAGAAAAAATTAAGTAACACTGTCCTACTTTTAGTGTCAAATCTGAGTTATTACCACAGCAACAACACAACACAACACAACACACAACGGGTTGTGTAGATATGAGGCATAACACTTGTAATACAGGACAACTTTTTCGGACTAGAATATGAGTGACAATTATTGCCATTTCCCAGAAATGTCAATACATTTGATAATACATTGGAATATATTCAGGTGAAATAAAACTACAACATTTCTTGACTTAAATGACTTAAATGTTTCATTCATTCTGCTTCAACGTTTCACACAGACACAGATATATATGTATATATAAATATATATACACATACAGTATATGTACATATGTATGACCTTCATTACACGACAAGCTTTTTGTGCTTGTATTGAAGACCAGAGGTATTTGTTTTCATTCATTGGCTATGAGGTCTGTGTTTCAGTCAGCTTTTTGGCCTTCAGTAGATACAACTTAAAAAGAGCCATGACCTACATGCAGATGAGTAATGCGCAGGGTTGGGAAGTGACAAAGGCACACAGATGTAATATTAGAGAAAAGTATTAAGAGGAAGAACCCAAGATTCAGGGGAAGATGGATTGGGATGAGAGGAAGTGGCAGCGTTGCGATGCACTGTGAGATGTAGTGAAAGAGAAAATTAAACTGTATTGCAGGGCAGATGCGATTAATCAGAAATGACTTTTCCATCTTGTGCTGCTCAGCTAGTAATGTCTGGCATTAAGTAATGACATCATAACCCTGTCCGCCCTGAATTTATATCCAGGATATGGGGGGAAATCCACAGAGCTGACCTAAAGGCACGGGCAAACAGGGCCCTAAAATCTGTTGATATAAATGGCCAGACTCAAATATTTCATGCCTGCAGTAAATACTGGATCACACGTTGCAGACTCTCGGTTCCAGCCATCATTTAAAATCAAAGAGGACAGTGTGAAAAAAAAAAAGAAAGAGCGTGTGTGTGTGTTTGAAATGACAAAGTTACAAAAACGGAAAATATTTCCACCGTGAAGTTGTGTTTAATAATTGCTCCACTTGTACGTGTTGAAGTGCGTCTGCCTGCTTTAATTGTCATCCTGTGTGTAAAGTGAATCAGGTTGATGTCTCCAGTCATATACTGTAAACTCCAGTGGCTGAGCTCCAGGAGACAGGCGTTGCAGAGATGTTACGTAGGTTTACTTGTGTAGCCTGCGGTGAGTGTCGCTCCAGTATGGCGTACATGGAGCAGCCAGTTGTCTGTTATATGCTACAGGAACATCTGTGCCGATGCCAGCAATCACATGGGTGTCAGAAGAAATGACACAGTGTCCAGTGGGACTTCCACTCTCAGACTGGAACACTATTGGTAGCACAGCAGCTGGAAACCCCTTTTGCTTGTAAGCAGCAGAAGAAGAAAAACATTCTTGTGGTGCATACGACGGTCCCAATGGACTGTAACTTCAAGACCCAAGCCATATCAGATGTGCAAAGCTAAGGCAGAAGTGGTCATAGTGGAACTCTGTGTCAGAATCCCCCCAGACTGAGAGCTGGACTGCTGAGTCCATTTTCATATAAGTGGAACTGGGTACAGAAAAATATCCTCAGTAACTACATACGTCTGCAGCAAAATCGTGTTTTGCATTATGAATAAGTATAAATATATTCAAGTAGCGCTGTTATTATTATTTACATCAGCAGTGTTTGAAGTCAAAGACTCAAAGGGAACATAGAAAACCACAAGACTTTTTATTTCAAATCTGGACTCTGGAGATTGATATTAAATAAAACAAACGTGAAAATATAGTGAAAATGTGTAACAATAAAATATAGCATCATGTGTAGATGGCGCTAAATCATACTGTTCATGGTGTAGCCTCTTAGGGAAAAAAATTGTGCCCGCTTAAAATCGTATTTTGCCCCAGCGCAGGGCTGTGGTAGAGTCGGGCAAAAGGAAAATGAAAGTCAGTAATTTCAAACACATCAGATCAGTATTGTATATTTGTCTGATTTTTTAATATATTTTTACTAGTGATACAGTCCGCATCCAAATTGGAACCGTTGCTTTGAGAAACTGAAATCATCTGATGACTAATGTGTCATTAATATCCTTTATGCTATTAACTCAAGTGGTTTGAAACAGCAGACACTTGTTTAAACCTCTGCATTTTCAAACATTTAATTTGTTGGTGTTTTTTTCTACCTCGTAGCCCAGACACCTTGCTGTAGTGGGAGCTGAGGGTTATTTCATAACAGGGATTACTCAGCCAGAAGGCTCTAAATATAGGCATGAAATGAGCCTCTCAACTGGAATTCTTAATGTGTCTGTTAGACATTTGTGGAAAAACAAAGTTCAGTTTTAATCGTCTTTCTCAGGATTTTCCTTGAACGTTCCTCAGAGACGCTCACATATTTACTTGTTTGAAGACCAAATAAAACGACTTGTGTAAAACACTTTATCATGGACCGTGCCGTTGCCTAGTAACCGGCACAACAGCGCCATAAACTGACAACTTTGTGAAACGCGTTACGTCAGCCACTGACACATTCACTGTACTGGACTCTCACATAATCTCCCGGACAAAAGGTAATATTTAACCTTCGACTCGGTCAAGTACTGTAAAAGGGAGCTAAATGCACCAGGCTCTGTAAAGTGAATGTCTTGAAGGGCAGCAAGTGACAAGTGCTATGGAGCCTTAGCTTATATGTGGCTGTAAGATAACAGTAAGCTGTGAGGCTAACTTTATTTCAGAAACAAAAACCCTCCAAGAAACTTGAGCTACAAAAACTGTTACAAACAAGGACACAAGAAATATATACGTTTACCTTTTTAACCAAGGTATTATCTCGCTTCCACAATAACAGCAGTTACATCGATTGGAACTACTGTAATTCTGATGTCGCATTAATAGCGATGCACCGATCGACTGCCCACTGGAATCTGCCAGTTTGGGACCAACAGCCGACACTCACACTCACAAGCTACAGCTTTTACTTTATTTTAGTTGGGCACATAGGAAGCCATTTTCATTTAGGACCTCATTCCAGTCACCAAGTACTTTATTTTGAAAGTCGTTGAACTAAAGAGAAAACCTGTGATCGAAATGGGGAATGTTTCATTATCACTTGTTATGAGAATGTAATTCTGTGCTGAAGAACACTTTACGTCTCGAATATGCTGTCAGTTCAAGGAAATTGGAATTGCTAAAAAATAGCATTCAGACATCTTAGTGCAGAAGTGTTATCTAACGGCAAATCTTAGTTTTTATTATAAACCGGCCCAAGGAAGAATCTAGATCTAGAAGGGTTCTCTGACCCATAATACCACAGTATACTCACTGTATTATCATCATTCTGTTTGCAAGTATTTATAGTAAATACAAATTAATTACCCTGTTTTCGATGCATGATTCTTAAGAGTGACACCTACTTATACTCAGATACCCCCTGAAACCAAATCAAACTGCTGAACTGCTTCTGGAACCACAGAGTTAAAAAAAAAAAGACAAACAACAAAAACATAACAACAAGTTAAATTGAGTTTCCCAGCCACCACTGGGAGCCCGAGCAGCAGCAGCTAAGCCTTGGGTTATATTGTTACTCTGAGGTGGAAATTTAAAGTCTTTGCTGAATCAAATTTTTCAATGGCAAGCAATTGCATTGGATTTCAATGCAGTTTAGTGTGCACAGAAAGTGACTGTTTAAAGTTGGTGGATTTGCTGAGCAGCACTGAAGCTGTAAGTTAAGGGGGGGGGGGCAACCAGAAAACTTTATTATAGTTTACATCGTTGGGAATAAATGACATTGTTTTTGGTACAACTGAATTATAGTTTTAAAAAAAAATCTTCCATGGATCAGTTTTATTTTCAGCTGCTATGATCTGTGTTCTTCTAACTACACATTATAATGTATCTACAGGCTGGTTTGTTAAAATAGATTTGGCTTTTACTGATCCAAGTAGATGGTACTACACTTCTTAGATTTAAGTTCAGGATCGTCCAAGGTTGTTTGTTTTGCTTGATCACAAGACAGAAGCAATAACATAAAAATATTTAAGTTTATCTTCACCAACAAACTGGTGTTGTTTACCTGATCAGAATCTATTAGAAAGTGCTGTTGTTGGACAGGAAAGGTCTTGAAAAAATAGGAGTGTGATTCAGTACAGAACGTGGAAACAAACCCTTTTCACTGATTTTCTGATGAACACTATCATAGCGGCTGGTATATATTTGCCTGATTCTTTACGCGTTTTAGTTAATAAAATCACGCACACATCTGTCTGAGAAGTTTACATCGTCTTAACTCCCACCAGTCCACTTCTTCAAACTCACTGTACAGCGCAACATCATCAGGGTGATGTTTATTGATCTCACGGAGTTACATCAAAAGTCGTCTGATCTTTTTCTGCTGTTCAAGCTTAACTGGTGCTGTGGTCCATACATGGTCCGTGGTTATAGTCCACTGCAGTCTCTTGCATGCAGCTGAATGACAACAAATCTCTCCAGTACCAAGACGTCCTGCGGTTCCCGACCTTAGTCTTTGTTGTTTTTCGCCTGCTGCTGTGTGTGTTTGATCGCTCGCTGTTTTATTGTCTCTGTTGAGCCTCTCTGTTAGCATGAAATTCTCTAAGATGACAGCTAATGGCTGGCTAGCGGGTTTAACATTAAGCAAGCTAATGCGTCGGTTAATGCTACATTAGCGTTATTTCACTCCTACTCCCGCTTAGTTCCATGGTTTAAGGCCATGGCAGGCTGATGTGTCTGTGTGTAAGACATACAGCTCACCTAGGCAGAGAGTGTGTGTGTATGTGTGTGTGTGTGTGTGTGTGTGAGTGAGTGCTCTTCTTATGGAACCAATGAGTTAAATTTCCATTTCAAAGCGACGAGTCAGCAGCAGCAGAAGCTACTTTCATCCATTAATGTGATTTTTTTCCAGAGAAAGAGCAAGACGGTGGGACGCTGAGAGAAACGTAGCGTCCCAGTAATAATTATTCTTCATGTTGGCAAAGGGTTCACACAGTGTTTCACCGTGAATCTCTCTCCGTCCACTTCTTTTAACACCCTCTGTCTCCAGACTTGCTGCATGTTTATAGCCCCCCCCCAAAGAAAAGAATGCAGAATGCAGTGTTGTCGTTCAGCTGTCAGTCAAATCAGATGGTTACACTTCTGCGCAATACGTGCAAATGTTGATGATTCACTCGAAAATTCACTAGTTTATAGCTTGCAGCAAAAAAAAAAAAAAAAAAAAATCCTCAGGGTTATGGTAAGCCCTGTGTGTGTCTGTGTGTGTGTGTGTGTTTTGAAGGAACAATGACAGGATTATTTTGTGCTTGAGTGCCCTTTTAGTGTAAATGTCCATGTGTAAGCGAAAACCGTGTTGGTGCGTGTGAGCACTTTCTCTCTGTGTGTGTGTGTGCCTCGCGACGGCACCCACATAAAAGCTGTACAAACAATGTCGTTTGTGTAGAACAAGTTGAAAGTTACCGTGTCGTTTGTGCGTTAACGTCTCCTCGTTTACACGTTTCTGCATCAGGTGCGTTCATGTTTGTGTTCAACTCATCCTGGACAGACTGTGTGTTTTTATTATTGTGTGTGTCTGCATTTGCATATTAGGTAGTTGTGTGTGTGTTTGTGTGTTTTAGACATGACTGTGGCAATACCTTGTGTGGTCTTGTGCATTCTTGACTCGGTCGGTGTGTGTGTGTCTGTGTGAGAAAGCGTATAAACGCGTGGGGCCACGGGCTATCGTTGTTCAAGTGGAATCGTTCTTCCATCCATTTTTAATGATCCGTAATGGCTGCTCGCGGTGTTGAACCTACATCACAAGGACGTGGCCCCCGTGGAACACAGTGCCATGAAGACGGATGAAGAGAAACTTGAAGTTGGACTAGGGGCCACACGAGAAGGTGAAAGGATTTTCCTAAATAGTTTCTTGTTGAAAATAACGACAAACGTGTTCTAACGCTGCAGAGGAGGTGAGAAAACGAACAGCAAGACGTCTGATTGGCTTAGGGACCGTCAACACCGTTTACAGAGCCAGTGATTGATTGGTTGTTAAGCTGGATGACCGACTTGCCGTCTGATTGGTTACAGGCTGGCTTTGTGTTGTTTGCGAGGCTAGCTTTTGGGTTGCTTTTCAAAGGTACCCTCCCTCAGACTGAGCAGGAGAAGAGGAGCAGAGGCAGCAGGAGGGGGAGGACGGGGGAGAAAAGCAGGAGCTCTTAACTGTGTTTAAAATCTAGCAGAAAGGTTTGTAATCAGTTTCTGGGGTCTAAAGGCCGAGAAAACGACTTATTTGAGCTCAGAACGGCTGTTAAAGAGCCTCTTATTAAATTCTGGGTTTATAAAGACTACAATGTGCTTTATTGCCTTTGTTCTGCCTTCCTGGGGGGAAAAAAACCAAGATTATCTCAACTGGAATTGAATGAGATCAAATAAATCCCAACATTTTCAAATAATTAATGAATTCAGGTTTTTCTTAACTCAAAAAACAAAGTTTAAAACCAAAGATGTTTGGCTTTCAAAGTGTGAGTGATGCAATATGAGCAATATCATCCTGTCAGCAGCGGGGGGAGGGGGGGGGGTTGGTGGGGGCAAGGAGATGGACGGTGAAAAAAGGTGAGGAGCGGGTAACAAGAGAAGGGAGCACGGAGGGGATTAAGGACGTGGAGTAAAAGGGTCGGAGAAGGAGAGGTGGAGGGATGATGTGGGAAGGCCTTAAACGCTGCGATAAGGCAATAATAAAGAAAAGGTTGTAAAAGGCACCGTGTCTCCAGCCGTCGCAATATCACACAGACACACGTGCACTTTAACACACACCTGTTCCTCTTCCTATCTTCGTTTTTTTTTTGAAGACCTAAAAAAAATGCACATAAAGGCCTGTAATGCCCTTTATAGACGGTTTCATCTGAACAACAGCACCAACTCACTCCAGTCAGACAGATGACAGCTAAATAACACGTCCTCTCTGTGCATCTGCCCACCTGTCTGAACACCTGTCTCTGGAATTCATTTCAGTCCGACTATGTTACTTTACTGAACTCAGGACGCTGCAGATCAGACAGAGAAAAAAAAAAACCTAAAAAACATTTTGACAGAAATGATCATCTGTTAAATATTCAAACACTGATGAACAAAAATATTTAACAATGTTTGGAACTTTGGAAAAATAAACAGCAGGTTTAACAAATGGTAGGTTTCATGATTCGGTAAGAGCATCCACAAAAGGGTGACCCAGCAAACTACAAAGGTTCAACATATTACTGGACGTAGGGTTGGAATATTGTGGACTGGAATTGGAGGATTCTTTCAGCTGAAGTAGAGAAAATAGTTCCTAGATTCCAGGACACTGGACTTTATTTCTAGAGGCTACTTCATTACACAGATGTACTGCAGCTCAAAGCCTCCAAAATGGCTGGAGGATTTTTATGAGTACACTTAGCTCATCTTTAGCTCAGTGGACGTTGAGTTTCATCAGTGCTTCTTGAATATGAAGAACCAACGGGTTGTTTCTGCTTTTGTTCAATCATCCAATCACATCTTCTTCATATCTCCTGCATCATCCTGTCGTCTTTTCTCCACGCTGTTTATTTAAGTGCCTCCTTCTCTACGTGTTGCCTCATTTCATTCCAAAGCCTTTCTGTTTGTTCCGTCATCGCCCGCTGTGTTCCTTCGTGTCCATCTCTGTCTCCTTTTCCATCTCCTCTTCCTTTCTGTCCTCTGTCCCTCATCTCCTTCCCTCCTACCTCCCTTTTACTCCGCATCACAATTTACTCCACGCCCCTCCTGCCCTTTCTGAGGCGTTTGATTAGGTGGCTGGCATTTGCATGGAGATGTGTGATGGCCACTGAAATAACTCTGCTGTCTCACTCTCCCCTGTGCTCCATTCACATCTTTCCCTTCGCTTTAAGCTCATGCTCCGCGGCACTTTCTCTCCTGCTCGCCAACCTTTTATTTTCTCTTTCAGTCTTGTCCTCCTCCTGTGCTGCTCCACACTTTTCTCAGTTTGTAATCTTTCTGTAGCTCTTAGTGTCTCTTCGTGCAGTTCTGCACCTTAGCCACAATATCTCTGCAATCTTTTGTTGTGTTTTCCATCCTACTATAATCTCCCCTTCTGTGTCTCCACAAAAACCTGTGTGGATCATGTTTTAAATGTCAGACGGACTCTCCAGCTTCTGTTGTTGTTATAAACATCTGTGTGGTCAATACAAGAGGGAGGAAGTCGTGTGCAGATGGTGTTCTGGTGGGAGAAGTAGGGTCGCATGTGTGCACGTGAGCTTGGCTGACACTGCAGTCTGTCATGTTTCTTGCAGTAAGTGGAAAAAAAAAGATGTCTGAAAATGAAGGGACAGTCTGTCATGTTTCTTGCAGTAAGTGAAAAAAAACATATGATGTCTGAAAATGAAGGGGACGTTTGTAAATAATACTGAGAACGGACAGGGGGAAAGTAGAGAAGAGAAAAATGGAATGACTGAAGGAGGAGAGACAGTGAGGAGCAAGGATGCAAAACAGAAAGAAATAAAAAGGCAGAGAGAGGAAGGGCCTGTGTGTCGACATGCCTCTAATCTGTTGATGGTTGAGGGGAAGCAGACAATAAGCCATTATCTGTGAAGACTTTGCTTCAGCTGCAGCGGCAGTAACAGCAGCACCAGCCTGAAACCGCTCTCCATGGCAGACAGTTCTGAACCTCACAGGAACAGAAACAGTCATTCAAATCAAAACGCAGTTCACGGAGGGTAAGGTATCTTATCGCCTCTCTAAATCTTCTCAGTGTTTGAGACGACACCGGTCCCTGGCCAGTTTTGAGCAATGACCAATGGTTTGTTTCTATGTTTATGCAGAGCTAGTGACCAAAAAATGATTTAATGTCGATGCAAAAATATAAGCATAATGTTTCTGCAACTGTGTTTAGAGCAGGAAGGATCCGTTTTCATGTTGTCAATTTTGAATTTTATGGAGATGAATACATAGTTTTCGAGGAGATTTTATTTTTCAAGGAGATTTTATAGGAGTTTTTATTTTTCAACTTTGTGTCGATTTTGGAGCGTTTAATTTGTGGTGCTGTTGGAATAAACCCAGGGGTCTGTCTCTGTTGCTAAGCCAAAGCTTCAATGAGCCAAATTAAGTAGACAAAATAAAAACAGCCATCTATATGGAAAGAGCAAAAGGAAAACACATTAACCCGCCTATTACGGTGGTAAAGTGGTTTCTTCGCCTCACAGAAAGGTGTTTGTGTGAATCACAGTTGAACGTTCACATTTTTGTGTGAATTAGAAAACTTGTTTTTTTATTTTCTTATGTTGGCTCTGTGGTACCACTGTGGCCTGTTCAGTGCCTCGTCCTCCAACCACTGCCAGCTGGGATTGATTCAAGGTCTTCCTGCCAAACTTAAACGATTATGAATAATAATGTATATATTGGCTTTGTAATTGTTTAGGTTATGGTTAAGATAATCACACTGTCTTTAGTACCAGGGACTACTGGACCTTGGACTGTTCAGAAATAAGATCTGCCGTCTGAACGTGGTGCAGAAAGAATCGTATTGAATGTAATGCATTTTTGGGAGATTCTGCTAATATGAGGAGTTGCAACAGTATTTTGACGCCTGTTTTTCAGAGTCCTGTAGTCTAAACTGACCCTTCCAAGTCACCCTACCACCCACTCTTTTCTTGTTGAGGCTTTAACAGCAGGTGGCAGACTTTGGGTTGCATGACTTCCTCCTACTTCTTCTTCTTTTGGCTGCCTCCCTTTCGCCCTATCCGCTGTCTCCTCTGCTGTTGCACCAATCATTCCTCCTCATGTCCCTCTTCACTCCATCCATAAATCTCCTCTGAGGTCTTACGCTCTTCGTCTAACCGTGCAAATCCATCTTCAGCATCCTTGTCCTGCTCCTCAGCACATGTACAGACCATCTCAACCTCGCCTCTCCAACCGTCCCTCTGATTGGCTCATGTCTGAGCCTGCCCATCTTGATTACTCCCAGCGTCTTCCTTCTTCACCTCAAGCTCTGTGTCCTCGTCTTTTAGACACGGCCACCGTCTCTATTCCACATGACATCATCATAGCAGGTCTCACTGCTGTATCGTTAACCTCTCCACTCGCCTTCCCTCATCATTTTGTCCTGCTCCAGTTGACCTTGAGTCCTGTTTGCTCCAAACCAAACGTCCACCTCTTCAGGTTTTCTTCCATCCTCACCACAGAATACAGTGTCATCTGCAAACAGACAGTACTCATGTTAAACCTAGTGGGGCATATACCAAAACGCTATGAAGTACTTTGCTTATGTGTGATATTTCAGGGCAGTTTTTTTTTATGTGCTAGCTGTTAGTCATATGGTATTTGCCCTAAATATGCCACGCTTTTGTTAAATTGAGATATTTATTCACTTTCTTTTTGCAATCCAGCCCCTCCTTGTGGCAAACGGCAACTCCTTTTATTTCAGTTATCTTATTTCAAGCCAGATCTACAGCCATTCTCAACTCCCTTTTTTGGGACAAAAGTGCTTTTTGATGTACAGTATTACTGTGGTTACAATAGCTGTGGCTTCGTGAGATGAGGCAGCAAACGCCAGGCCTTTAGCCTGAAGCAGCGAGGACATACCTGAGCTAAACGCCGGTGTGCTGTGCAGTAAAATGGGGCAGCATCATTTTTATGCATTCCTTTGACCAGTAATGACTCGTAGTCACTGTACGCTGCTGTTTAAAAAGCAATAGCACCATTTTCTGCTGCATAGCACTGTAGGCAGACTGAGCAGAAATGGCATTTACAGCTCCATAAGGTGGCGCTTCATGTCATGTGTGTTCTCCACCGATGTGTCTGCAGCCTCTGAATGATGAAGTCAGCGTACAGTGGAGAGATCAGAGAGGATAATGTCTTATTGATGTACAGAGGGAGAAAAAAAAATCCACATTTGCTTTCTCATCAGACTATTTTCCTGGTCTGAAAAGCAGGAGGGAGGCCAGATTTGACACCAGTGCTGTTAAAAAGCTGAAGTCACAGAACAGGGAGAGGTGTCACATCTCCCTCCCTCTCTCTCTCGCTCTCTCACTTGCTCGCTCGCTCGCCCGCTCCCTTTATGTCCTGTCCTCTCATTTTGATTTTTAGCATTCATTCTGTGGCTCCCAGCAGCCTGCTGGTGTGGATCTGTTTAGAGGGCATGAAAAGCTTTCTAAATGATGGCTAAATTTAACTCAATGACTTCCTGCACTCATTTCTGATATAATGCTCTCCTCGCTGCTCCTCTCTTCTCTTTGGATCCTTCTTTCACTGCCTTATCCCTTTGGCTATTGTGCTTCTTCTTCTCCTCCTCTTCCTTCTCCTCTTCCTTCTCCCCTCTTTTTCCACCATCCGTCTGAAGTTTGATTCCTATTTCTCAATCTCCCTCCCAGCTACTACAACCCTTTCTTACCTTTTTTTTCTTTTTTATTCCTTTCCTCCTCGCTCTCTGTCTCCTGTTGTCACCACTCCCTCCTCATCTTCTCACTTCCTCGCTGCTAATTGTTTTGTTTTGCCTACTTTCGCCTCACACAGACGAGTGATTCGCCCTGATCTGGTCTGAATCTTTTGTTGTCTGGAGCACTAATAAGTTGACATTAGAGGGAAATTTCCTTTAACGTAATAGATAAAGTCAGCCGTCTGCGGATCCGTCCGTCTTCCGGTGTTTTTGTCTCTCTCATCGATCCACTTTGTCTTATTTTCTGTCTGCTGGCTGCAATAATGTACCTTTGACTGGAAGCTGCCACTAATTGAGGACACATCTCCTACCTGAAAATTATGGTCAGAAAATTGCGTAAGGATAATTGCTTGCTGATTAGCAGTCATTTGTGACCGGGTCAGCCAACCAGGCTGTGTTTGTGGGGCGCTATTTATCCACTAACAACCGCCCTTTTTAATGTCCTCTAATCAACTAATTTCATATGTATGAGGCCTAACAGTCATTACATTACCGTGTATATTGGGTAAATATCGTATTGTGCAATATAAGGTTACATTGAGTCTGAAATTGATACTTTATAATGTGGCACTTTGTTTTTCCAAGCGTGGGATTCATGTGTCAACACAGTTTCACATGTTATACTGTCATGAAGTAATCAAATAAATCTACACTCTCATTTGCAATAAAGTGCAATTATATCATGCAAGCTGATGATCCAGCTCTATAATATAATATAATATAATATAATATAATCATCAAGAGTACGTTTTATTTGATCATGTGAACATCTCTTTCAGGTATTGTTTTGCTCTGTTTTGGTTTTATTTAATTTTTCAAATGAAAATAAGTATTAAGTTCGGATGAAATGAATTGCTTTACTTTCATGACCGAAGTTTGCACTAAATTATTTGATAATAATAGTTTTTGGAAAGTTAGGTGATTGTTTGGTTACACTTCGCTTTTTTAATTTAGAAAAGTGTTAAATATATTTCTTTTAATTTGCAGAACTTTAAGCTGTTATTATCTTTGGTTCCAAACTCATGAGGGAAATTCACTTGTTACAAAAACAGCAGGCAGATGCCAAACACAATATATTCAGGCAATAGGAATTAGTCATTACCACCATTTGTTATGCACTAGACAAAGCTACTTAAATGCAGAGCACTTGTAATTAAAGTCTTTGGAATCACATGAGGAGCAGTTGGCCCTCAGGTAGTTTGATTTTATTAAATTTTCCTCCATCTCCCTCTGAAGAATTTAAACATCTGCTGTCCTAGAGCTCCGTCTCAGTCAAACACTACAGGTATTTCACAGCTACTTGTTCTATAAATATGTAGACTATATTGAGGATTATTCAGTAAGGTACACATGGCAGATGACTCAGAAAAGTTTGTGAAAACAGCGTGGTGTTACTGTACTTTTTTTTATGTCTGCCTGCCAACCACACCTGTCATCGTCGATGTCAAACTCGATCTGTTTTCAGGAGACCAGATTAAAAACTTGGACCACGTAAATGTCTGTTCTTCACAACACACGTGACGCAAAGCTAGCACCAAGAATGAATTTGACGTGTTCAGGTATGTGGATGGAGGCGTGTTGTCTTCGTGTCTTCGTGTCAATCCTGCTTTGTGTCTCTATATAGAATAATATAAGTTAATGCAAACTGTAAGGATGTTGTTCTGTACATCCTGTTCACAGGGCAGGATAATAAGTATTTCATCTGTGTACAGTGAGCTCAGCTCAGCTCAGCTCAGCGGGGTGTCCTGTTAACATGAATGATATGTTAATGAGAGAATTATTTATGGCTGAACGTGAAAACCGCCGATGAACGTATCATATCTATAGAAGGTCATAGAAAAGTCTGTCATGTGTGGCTGGTCTTTAATGGGACACTTTCTTTTACTGCGTCAGATTCTTTACTGGACGCTCACGATGCTCCTGTTTCTGTGACAGTTTGACATCTTTACGTAACAATCTGTTTCAGGAAAGTTATGATTTTTATTTATGTATTTATTTTTTTTGTGGCATGTCATTAGTGTTCTTTATGATCAGTATATATATATATATGTGACCAAATCCCAATGCAAATGTCACTGCACCAATTTGGTGCCTGTTCTGTTGTGAACCACTTTTTCTTCTGCAGCACCTCATTATCTGCATCTCTGAATGCTGCAGGCGAAGGTGTGGTATCTTGCTGAGGTTTTTTTTTTTTACTATCACTATGTAGTGATATAGTTGTAATTCAGGTGCTAACAAGTAGCTGGGGTTGTGTTCAAAATGGTCAGTTCCATGCAGAGTTCTTCAGTGATGTTTATATCCTGCTCCACTGTAGCCCGTTTGTCTTACAGTAGTACATTTACTGTTATTGAGATATATACATTTTTCACTTGTCTTGTTTTTGTTGCTAACGTTTTATTGTTGTTCACTTGGTGAAATATTTTCTATTCAAGACCATCCAATGTAACCAAGGATTACTTATAAATATTATTTATAAGGGCTGTCACTGTTTATCTGAACTGAAAAATATAATCTGTTCTGGAAACACAGCAAACGTAAAGATTTGAGTTTAAAAATCACAATATTTATTTGCTGTCTGATGTTCCTACATGAACCAAGAAAAGCACTTTAAGAGTACGCTGGCGATCAAAGGATAGACATAAGAAAGAATGACCGCAGTTTGTTGTTTGGATACATGGTAGATAACACAAAATGATGATTCTGGGCAGAAAGATAGCTGAAGAACCTTAAATCATTTGGGTTCAGACCTTCTTAAGAACTCATAAGAACTCTCCCTTTGGTGGCTGTGTTGGCTACATGGTTACAATGCCTCTGTGCCTGCTCCTCAGACGCACAACTAGAAGCTAGGAAGTTTGTAAATTGGTGAACACGTGGACTAAAAGCGAAATAAAGCTTTAAAGAAGACGCATTGTGTCAGGGGCTGCTTAAACATCACATCTTCAAATAACATTTATATAAAGCTTCATTTCTACCAACCGTCTCAGTATCTTCTCTGTAGTCTGGCTGTACTCTCTGTCTGATCATCTTTCTCCCTGTAACATTTGTCACATAAAAAAAAAAAAGACATACAACGACAGAGTTGTTAATTTCTTTTTCATTTTCTCATATAATGGGTGGATTAAGGCTTGGCAGTATCCAAAGTGTGAACTATTAAAGCTTTTTGTTTCAGTATATATTATTTTGAATAATTAAGAAATGATGTCTTGGTGCTTAGAAGTGTTGCCAAAAATTAAATTAAACAATAAATAACAAAGGCAGCAATTTACAACAGGTACTGTTCTCCTAATTTTGGAACTATCAACATACATAATTACTCTGAGTACATTCTTTTTTCTTTTTTTGTTTTCCATTTTATTTTTACTGCCTGTGGGGAGACGTCAGCCTCTTGGGTCCTGCTTGGTCATATGGTGCTGATAGAAGCAGTCTAAAAATATGTGCGGCTCACAGGGCAACACAAAGTCAGATATATTTACCGAGGGAGGAGGGATGTCTCCCTCCGAGTGTCTCGTCCTCCCCCGTGGTCACCTGCTCTCTGGCCTCTGTGTCTCTTTACCTTGTCCCAGCCAAAAGGGTATCACCACTCTTGGATGCTGAGGGGCTGATGGCCGGGGATGGAGCTTTGATTTGCACATCAACTGGTGGAGACTCCCTCTAATATCTGGTGCCCAGCTTGGCACAGACTCCAGCCTTTTATTGACTTTGTTACGCAGATGTCCCCGTCTGACGGAGCTGCTACAGGTGGACTGATTTTCTCTGGGAAAATGGACTGCCCTGCTTCAAACGGTGTTGTCGTTCTGTTTTTTCATTCCAGTGTCCATCCTCTCACCCTTGCTCTAACACAGTCGATACGTGTGTGTGTTGTTATTTGCACACGCTGTGTAAAAAAGTTTTAGTTTCACCAAAACACATAGAACAGAGAGCATCAACTGGCAGCACCGCAGCCCGAGTCTGGCCCACGACTGGATTCCAAAATAAACATCAAATAATAATGCTTGACAAAAACATGATTTAGTAGACGTTGGTTGACTGACTGTGAACTGCTGCAGACTGTGAACTGATTAATATTGTTGAGGTTAAGAGCATCTCAATTAATCACAGTTAAATCCACAGCTACTATTTTTATATTATAACCACAACATTTACAGTGATTTATTATCAGCATCTTCATGTAAAGATTCGTCAATCATTGTGTTCAGTGATAACGTTGCTGCAGAAAAACTAAACTAAAATACACATTCGTCAATCATTGTGTTCAGTGATAACATTGTTGCAGTAAAACTAAAATACACTTAAATACACACCAAGCCTTGGACAACCAGGTAAAATAATCTAAATTTTGGTATTTTCTTTAACTTCACCACAGTGGGGGAAAAAATGGAGATTTGCCCACACTTTTAAAGTATTTATTTTCTAAATAAAAGTATGGTGTAGATTTTAATCAGTAGCTGTGAAATTGTCGACACTCAAAGAAAAAGTTTGTGAACCACTGCTGTAATATTTATGTGCAATCACCAGTCAATCTATACCAGTCCTCTATAGTATCCTTTAAACTGAGTAGTGGGTTAAGTTTTAATCCAAATGGGATTTAAATAAAAAAGTCCTCCATTGGATTAAAGGAACAGGATCTGTTCTGTATCCTGATAAGAGAAACAAGGTATTTTGACTAAATTTGACTAAATCGCCCTGGAAACCATTCCAAATCCCCCTGCCAAAAAGAAGCCAATTTGTAAAATCCCTTTCTCTGCTTTGTAAGCATAATATAAAACGTATTACAGCCACTTGTAATGACTTTGATATTAGACATCTCAGAGCAGAGCTCGCAGAACAAAACCGTTGACTCGGCTCTTGTCATCCACACTTTTCTCCCCAACTTTCTCCTACTTCATCGATACACCAGCCGCACCACTGCGGTTCTCCTGACCCTGAGCCATACCACGGCACATCCTGCAAATTATCCCGAACTTTTGTTGACCCCAAGCTTGCAACGTACCCTATATAAAAATGTATTTCAGGAATATACCACAAGAAACACACCAATATGGATATATGTGTTGATGAATATTTACAGTACAGCACTAAACAACACCGAACAGCCTTTGAAATGGATTATATCTGCACTGAGAGCAAGTAAATATTCCAGAAAGTGCCGGAGAAATACTGCAGTTGGATTCCCGTCTTTGGGTTGTAAAACAGGTCTGCTACTTTTTAACTTATTTGTCTGGGAAAGTGATTGATTTGAGGCTCATCGTCAGCCGTTCGCTCTGTTATTGTATTTCTGCGTTTATGCTGAACATCGTCAGCCGTTCGCTCTGTTATTGTGTTTCTGCGTTTATGCTGAAACACACACACGCTGTAGTGCAACTGTGTTGCTCAACTACATTGCAAATGTTGTATGAATGGGAAATACTCAGCATTACCTAATGAATAATTTACGTAAGCATTTTCCTATGCTGGCTATCGTGGGTTCCAGTAGTGTTTAGCATAATAATCAATAGTCCAGGACATTAAAGGAAATAAAGTTGTAGAAGTGACTTTTACCCAAATCCTTTTGTGACACAGCAATTTTCACATTTACACATTTCCTCACATAAAGTAAACTTAAAAAGTCAACTGATTTTTCTTCTGTGTCAGACAACGTTTTTTTAAATTTTTTTTTAACTCAAGTGAACTGTGATTGACGTTACAACTGAGGGAAAATGCATCAGAAATCAACGCGTCACGTAGGTGAAGTAGAACTCTCGGAGAGAGACAACACCACGCAGTGACATTTTACAGCAGTTACAGCTGGGCTGTCAAAGGTTTGACAATCGATTCCAGCTCAGGAGTGAACGCTTCACTTCAGCTGCTAACGCTGTTCTGAAACCGGTGACTGAGACTGGTGCAGAAAGGAAAACTGAAACTAAAATCATAGCCCAACTTTTCTCGAGTCCTTAGTGTCCTACACAGTTGAATTTGGAAGGAAAAATCTGCAAAAAGAAGTGTTAGATTGAAGGTCAAAGTTGTTCACTTACTACAGTGTTGAAGCACGAATATGTTGGTGCTGAAAATTATTCAGTTATTCAGCCACCACTGTCGTCATCTAACTGCCACAGATAGAATGACCTGGAAAGAACCACACCTGACAACGTTGTACTTTTTACTCGCTGCGAGGGGCAGCAGAGAGACCAACAGCGTCGCAGAGCTGGCTCACCTCCGTCCCAAAGTGTATGAGGACTGCAGCTCCTTTTATTGAGAAAGTTACACAAGTGCTGAGACATTTGGATTTCAACATGTCAACTAATTTAAAAGTCCAGGATAAGGAGGTCTTCCTCAAATCCACATGCTTTTATTAAGGTTCTAAATGTAAGGTGTGTGTGTTTCATAGACCTCACAATATAAGAGCAAACACTTTATTAATACCCATATTTTTGACAAAATATATGCTGAATCTGCACCATTTATGGAGTCCTCCCAGTGGAGAGTGCTATATATAAGTTTAGATGAAAAAGAAAAAAAAAAAAAGAGTTCAGGTTCTTTTTAACCCAGCTCTAGATTGATTAAAAGCTTCATTTTGCTTGGTTTAATTTCCATAAGAGCCCATTGCTTTATGCCAATATTCTCAGAATATTGAGGGATATGTGGCGCTTTGGCCCAGAGGCAATGTCTCTGTCACTGGTGTGGAGCCCCAGGGTTCACCTCCTGGTACCTTCCGGTGGACTCACCACCTGCAGGAAGGTTCAGGGGGGTTGGTACGGTGCAGTGTGATTTGGGTGGTGGTCGTGGAGACCGTGCTGCCCCTGTGACCCAGTAACGGATAAGCAGATGAAAATAGGTGGATGGATATTGAGGGATTTGATGTTGCCTCGTACCAACCTCCAATATCTGCCAAGGAACCGAGTGACCAGGAAACCAGGCAGTTAAATTTACCAGTTCAGAATGGGTAGAACTGATGAAAGTTGTGAAGATGAAGATGAAGATGTGAAGCCTCTGCCTTTTACAGTGACCCAGCTGAGGGTCAATGTCAATGCCCCCCCTTTTTTTTTAACCGACGTTTCATCGTCGTCACAAAAGAATTGAGATTTGAACAGTTCTGCTCCGTGTTTTCCTCAGCTCCACTGTGTTGCCCAGAACTCTGTCTTTGACTCATTTGAAACAGTTGCTCCTCTCTGAACTGACAGCTCCTTCAAGGACCCGGGTGTTCTAGAGAACAAGATGGTATATGTGGATGTGGTGTGATAGTTATGCAGCTGACATGTTCTGTCATGGTCTACATCTCCTGGGCCTACGTGTGACAGTATCAGCAGTGGCTTAACAAATGCACACACAATCCAGGATTAGGGGCAAATCTTCTGTTCTGTTTTTGATGGTAATATCAGTGTTTTTGAACGACGACACCTCTCCTCTCCTTTACCCCTCCCTCTGCCTCGTCTCTTCACCTCTTTTTTTTTTTTTTCTCAGTGATTTATTTTCTCCTACACACACATCCCCCAAGTAACATCCATTCTGAAATGTGACAAGCGACAAATCAAGCATCTTCTCCAGAGCATCTTAGAAAAAAAACCCTGTAGAATGTGAGTGAATTTAATTGAATAGGCATAAAAACACACGTTGGTCTCCGAGCAGCTCTTTACAGGAACCACATGCAGCTCTAACTGGTGAACCGACAACATGGCACCTCCATTCTGTCCTGTGGCTACGATCGATGCCACTGTGCGAGAACACAGACCTCTGTTGGAGACCGTGGTGGAGGGTGGAGGGGCGGGATCGCTGGCTCTTTGGATGATGACCATGGTTATTCAAGTTACTGTAAAAATCCTGCTTCTGATGTAGCAGCGTAAATGGATTATGGACAAGATCCAATCTGAGAGATTACATTATTGTGTGTAATTGACAAGATCACTTGTCTCATTATCATTTTAAACAACAATAGAAATGACATTTTAGCATTCCTGGGGGTCTAACTGGGGGGAAGTTGCCCCATAAGAAGAGGTGAAGGTGACAAGATGTTTTGGCAGTAAGTCCAGTATACGACGTTCTAAAAGCTCACGTGGATGTAAGATGAATCTTGTTTTTGTTCTTCCTTCCAATTGGTCAGAAAGTTGGGTGTAGAAGAAGAAATTTCCAATTACTGTAGTACCTCATTTCGGTCACCGGGTGCCTTTTTTTTAAGGAAAGTCTGCAAAATAAGTCCAACTTGAATTGGCCAAATCAGTGCATTTTTTTAAAGGCTCTTTTCATCGGAGCCACGTGGAAACTGTAGCAAACCGGTGGCTAACACGGACGCTCAGACGGATTTTCTTTTCCTTTTTTGGTGTTTCTAGTTGAGGCAGTGAGTTTATTACTGTGCAGTGACAGGAATCTCAGGAATGCAGTTAGCTGTGTGTGCATATGTGTGTGTGTGTGTGTGCTCCTGGATTCATGTGTGGACTGTCTTCTTCTTCACTGTCACTGATTCTGTCACAACTTCCCACAGGGATTTACCAGTTTTTTTTGGAAAAATCCAGTAAAAGTGTGTATTCAGTTGTGTCAGGGCCTCTGAAGTGCTAAGTGCAGGTTGTGACATGTACAGTACGAGTGTGTGTGTGTGTGTGTGTGTGTGTGTGTGTTCCATTCATGGTTTTACTTGTGGGGACATTATGGGATAATAAATCCCCAATAAACTTTAGGAGTTCAGATTAGAATTAGGGCTAGATTAGAGTTGGGTAAAGTTAAGATTATCATTCAGTCATATTTAGGGATGTAACGACGCATCGTGAATCTGTTACAAATCAATACTAATGTGTGACAATTTTTATCCGGTGAGAAATAAAAAATGAATTGTCCATCAAGTCATATTCTTTTGTTGGTTAATATAGTGACAGTTAATGAGGTAAATAAAACTGGACCAGTTCGACTTTTAAATAGGGACAGATAAAGATAATGAGGTAAATAAAACTGGACCAGTTTGACTTTTAAACAGATAAAGGGCGACGTGCAGTGTTTCTGTAAAGAAATGTACAGTTATTTAAGATAAGAATTTCAGTTTCAGTACACGAGACCGTTTCAGTTATTAATGGTATTTTGTTAGTTCTTACAAATAAACGGTCCTTGTATTTGGTCATAATTTGTTTGGAGCTTATTTTGTAAAAAAAAAAGAAAAAAATTGTGATAAATTCCTATTGTGAACAAAAAAAGAACCATGAATCGTACTTGTAATCGTTAGGGCGAGAGGATCGTACATGTCCTCACTATACACAAAAACCAGTGTATATGTGTGTGTTTGTTTGAGTGACTGCTGTGGCCACTGCCTTGACAACCTATTTTATAATTTACAGTAGCTGCTCACTAACACGCCGGCAGCAGCAGGATGCTGACATAATTGTTCACTACACCACTATCCTTTTTGCAGTTGTCATGTAGCATCACGAGTCAAAGAAGGAACTCTGTCGCTGGAGACCTGCCCTAACACTTGAGCTAAACTTTTCTACATCTTAACCCGGCCTTGTAATGACATTTAATGTCGTGTTCAGCTCTGTTACAATCTACTCCATGTTTGACGGAGGCGGGTCATGTATAAAACAAACGTACGACTGAGTCGAACGTGTTGAACAGACAGAATGTTGCTGATTTGTAACGTCTCAAGCTGTAAGAGAACATGTGTAGAAAATGCGTCAACATATCAGTCTGAAGATATGTTGACGCATGAAGACGTGCGTTCATCGCTGAGCTGTAATGTCGTTCTCAAAGACAAAAACACTTGTCACATGACGCATGAAGACGTGCGTTCATCGCTGTAATGTCATTCTCAAAGACAAAAACACTTGTCACAAACCCGTTGCTTAAAATTGCAGCGTTGTGGTTTCTGAGCGCCGTGATTGCCGTCGTAGAAAATCATGGGACGTTGGTTTTTCTACTGAGACTGAGGAGCCTCAGGACATTGATTTGTTTGGTTTGATCCGTTGCAGCCCTCTCCCTTTGTTAGAGCTGTTCATGCCTTGGGTGCTAGGTGCACAGTGACACACACAGCATTAGAGATTCATTCTCACACCTGTCTGGATTCTGCTTCGTCAAACTGCTCAACGTCATTTTTGTAGCAGTGGAGTTACTACTCGTCCTAAAAAAAAGCCACTGTAACCACTGGAGGACGATCCATCACTGCCTCGTTCAATGCGTACATTTTGATTGTTCTGTGTAAACCTGAACTTCACAGATGACCCAAAACGTGCTGCTCGTACCACACACTTGATTGCAGCAGCCTGGTGAATTAGCAAGCTAGTGGAATATAATTTTTTTTTTTTATTATTGATTTTTTTTCTTCATCAATCCCACAAAATGAACAAGGCTGTAAAACAAATTTTCTTTGAAAAGTTTTTTTTTTTTTTCTGGCAGCAAGGAAGTACAAAAGACATCAGACAACTTCTGTACAAATCGATACCTCAGTGGGGTTGGTTAATGTGTACTGCCGATACAAAATATGAAAGATGCACAAATTTATTATTTCATAAAATAACGTGACCTTTAAAACAAAATTATATTGGTGTCAGAAGAGAAGAGAAGGAAGTCGTGTGTGATTGGCAGCTGGATCATCCATTAGCAGCTTAGCGACGGTACCAACGTCATCAAGTGTCACCAAGTGTGTCACGTGGCTCGTCTGCTCCTCGATGATTCAACTGTGAATGACAAACAGTGACGTTCCATATAACCCTCCCTCCTCCCCCCATAAAATCACACTCACACACACACACATCTCTAACTGATTTTTCCGGCTCTGGTTTTCTGATTTAACACAGTCCAGTCCAGTCTAAATCTATCTGATCTGGCTAATCTTAAACTAATCGTATTTAGTGGAAACACGTACAATACGTAAATCTCCTTCGCTTTTTCATCTGTAAATAAACTCTCTGCAGTTCATTTTGTGATACAGTGTGTATTGTCTCAGTTTTCTGGTGTTTTTCCATTGTGTTGCTAATGGATGTGTTGTGTTATTGGAGAGCAGAGCAGCCATTTTTCCCTAATGTCCTCTTCAACATGGGGGAAATAGGGGGCATTTAGCCAGCACTTCACTATGTGTCTCAACCCATTAACCAGCAGCTTAGATCCAACAACGCACACCTCTATTACCTGGTGCCTCCACCTATTACCTGAAAACATAACGTGGACAGTTTGGCACTCTGGTGCGTCTCGATGTATTAATCTGTCTCTCATCATTAGGAGGTCATTCGGTGTCAGCTTGTGTTTTTTGGGTTCTGGCCTCAAGTTGCTGGATTTAACTAATTAAGGGATCAGCAGAATAAGAAGTGATCTGTCTGTGTCATTAATTAACGCTACCTCCACTCCCCGCAAACATGGTGTATGCTCATTTTCTACAGTGAAGGCAAACACAATTCATCTGTTAGCTATAGCAGTTGCTCTCATGCGTTCAAGAAAATGTATTGGTTTTATTAAATTGATTTTAGGAGTAGAGTAAAAAAATCTAAATCAGCATGTAGATGCTGTTTTTTTTTTTTTTTCAGTTAGTTTGTTTGTTTGTTTTGTGCTCGCAGGTCAGCAGGCATTCAGGCAATCTTTGTTAGCGTTGCGTCACCTCAGCCTGTCCTGCTGTGATTGACGGCTCAAATGTCGTCGTCTGTCTGAGTTCGTTAAATATATTTTTGTGCCTAACATGCTGTATCACTTTTACAGTGAACAGTGAACTGTTAGAAAGCTACAATTATATAACACAACAACATAGTTAATATCAACACAATTAGTGTGGCATGTGTTGCTCTGATGCGTGTTGGTTGTGTTGTATAGTTTAAGGTCACTCAGCAGCTTCTAAGGTAAAAGTGAATTTTGTGTTGGGTGACTGTCCTTCCGTAGCTTTTACCTACAGGGATTTAAGTTAAATTAAAGCGGTCCACTGCTGTGATCTGTCTCTGTCCATCAGATTATCTGCTCCATTACACTTCTTTCCACCAAAGCAGCATATGCTGAGCTTTGGAAAGTGAAGATCTTTAAAACTTTAAACCGCTTTCTTATCTTCGATTTTTTGAGTTTTAAAATAAACTCCATTTCAGCCAAAAACTTCCTTAGAATTTATATGGAATGCATTTTTCTTTTTAATCATTCTGGGGGTAGTATGCTAGTACTTCTAATGATAGTGGTGCACAGTTTGTTAGCATTGTGCTAGCAGGTACTGTAGCCTTTTATTTTGTAGGCCAGTCTTCACCAAACAAAGAAAAAAAGAAAAACAACAACAAATAAATTAAATCAAGTTGCTAATGTAGACAGGACCACATACTTGGTTTGAAACATTTACGGGAAATAATTGATTTTCTTGGTTTTTTTTTAGAGTATTTTGTGTACTACAGCTCCAAGCATGTGTTTTTTCATATGCCTCCTACTGTACTAAATTAATTTAGTCTCTTAAGTGACTGAGACCCCCTACAGGAAAATAAACATTTGCACTTTATTTGCACATGTTCACCACTTTTACTAACAGGCCATAAAAATTCTCATGGTTGTTAACAGCGTCTCATCACCGGCAGAAATATTTTTTAAAAATGGGCATACACAAACACCACATGTTGTATACATACATATGTACATATATGTATATATTTAAAAATATTGTATATAATAATGTGATACTGCAAAAAAAAAAAAAAAAAAACCTTTAAAGGTTTTGCCAAACCAGCTACCAGTAACATAAATAACATGTAAATGCACTCATTGATAAAAACACAGCAGAAACAGCTGTAAGTTACGACGATTTCAGCTGGAAATCTGCTTCACGCTCTCTGTTGTCTCAACTCCCAGATTCTCTTGTGAGTCCCCAGGACCTGTGGCTCTGCTGGCAGGTGTTTTCAAGCCTGTCTTACGTGATAATTTCAGCTTTAATCAGTTTTAAAAGTGTTTATTAGGCACAGTTTGACTCATGTCTCCGATGGCTGCTGAAACATCCCCCAATGCTACATTGGAAATAATGGGTAATAAGTGAAGGTCACAGCTAGAAAAAAAAAACAAAAACATTGAACAGTGTGAATAAGGACGAAGCTGTGAATGTCTTGCAAATGGTGGTGGTTCAATAGTAAGGATTTATGGAGAAGGTGACATGATTTATGACATGCAAATGTAAAGAACACGTATGTTTATTGATATATGTTGTCACTAAACAGCTGTGTTCAGTGGCCACGGGGTAGAATAAAAGAAAAGAGAGAGAGAGAGAGAGAGCAAGAAAGAAAGAAAAGTGGGGAAGAAGAAGGTAAGGGGAATATCAAGGCGATGACTTTGGTTAGACAAAGGCAGCAGATAGTGGAGGTGGAGAGGAAGAATATGAGTGGAGGGAGCAAATGGAAAGGATTAAATAAAGCTTCCGGGCCCCACAAGAGCGAGCTCTCAGACATTTTAATCAATAACCACAGCTCTATCAAAAAAGGGCTCTGATAGTCTCCAGTCGGAGAGATTGGTCCTTGCTTACTGCCTCACCCCCACGCCGTGGCTCAACACTGGGATGGGTTTTTGGAGGTAGTAAAGGGAGAAGAC
>NC_024311.1:12811919-12820382 GCF_000523025.1 Cynoglossus semilaevis | reverse complement strand
CAATTTGACTGCTGAAGCGCACATGTGCACATTTTGGTTGAGAATATGGAACAAGTGAGAGTGTTTTTTTTTAAAGCTGTCACAATAAAACTTTTCTCATCCATATTCATATCAAAACTTTTCAGAAATAATTCTGAATTTTATGTGGCATAAGGACATTAGTCCTCACTGAAAGTATTTCACCATAGGAGGACAAAGAAAAATAGAATACTTGCAAAATTATATATTTGCCGAGGAGACTTTTGTTGTATTTTTTTTCCGCTTTTACTACCATTTATAAACTGCTCCTTGTCTCAAGAACAGTGACAGGTGTCTAGATCTACATGAATAATTTTCCCACTTTCCAATAGGCTGACATCAGTACCTTAGCCTTAACCCATATCTAACTATTTTTTGGCTGCTAGGAGTACCTGAAGAAAATCTAGGAATGTTCCAGTCCTCCACTGCTCCTTCAGTCTCAGTCATATCTGCTTTATCTTTATAATAAATAAGGAATTGTCCTTTTTCAGACTAGATCTCTGAATTTCAGGTGCGACCATCATTAGACTGCTTTATGTTGGTCTGCAAACCACCTCTGCTGTAGCTGTAGCCCAGTCATCATGATGGTAGTAGAAAAACCGTTGCCTGTCTCTGCGCAGACTCTCAGGCGCTAAAACAACCGCGGGTTAAGTTTCTTGGCTGGAGACGTGTCATCATTTAGGCGGTTACAGCCTGGAACCAAACCCTTGGCCTTTAGTTTGTAGAAAACTTTACTGAGCCTCCCACACTGGGTCGCCTCTCAGAGGCAATATCAACATCACGCACAACTGTCTAAAGCACCCGGACAGATTAAAGCCCCAATTAACATCTTCCAGACAAACAACTCACCTTAACTTTTCATCTGGTTCCCTCTGAGCCGACGAGTGTTTTGTTGTTTTGTTCGGTAGTAAAAATAAAGGACAAGAATTTACCTTAAATATCTCTGGACCTTTTTTCCTCCTCATTCTTCACACTCTTGTTTACAAAGCAACTGAAGAAAAATTGAAAAAAAAAAAAAGACTTTTTCTTTTTTTTCTCCCACTGTTCCCTTCAAGTAACATCACAGTTCGTCTTCTACTTTCATCTCAAGCCTTCTTTTGTCTCCCATACTAGAAGAGATGTTTTTTTCCTCCTGCCTTGCACCTGCATTTCCAACTCTCCATATATGTATATATGTACAAATATATGTGTATATGTACAAATATATGTATATATACCTGTATGTATATTTGTGTATGTGTGAATACATGTGTATATGTATATTTGTGTATGTGTGAATACATGTATATATGTTCTTTTATATATATAAATATATATATATATATACTGTATATGATTGTATGTATTTCTATACTAATGTATGTAGGTAGTAATCTGTTTTTGCTATATGTATTGGTTGGACATATGCCACATTCATAAATATAGGTAATAGTTTCTGTGCGAATACTTAAACGTGTTTTGTTCGCGTCTTTTAAAGCTCCTTTTTCTCTCTTGCAGTACCACTACTTTTCCAAAAACCCAGTGCTGCTGTTTAACCCATATATCATATATTTAATAACCATATGTGCCAAAAAGCATTGTGATGCTTTTTTGGCTACTTGCGGCCCTGTTCCTCCGACTAAGGAATATGCAGCTTGTACTTTTACAATAAGGTGGTTAGAAATGCAGCCAGCTCCTCTGTTTTGTGTGCGTATATATTTGTGTTGCGGGCGGTGATTAATTGCCCAGTCGTGCATCCCGCTGGTACAGTGTCACCAAACTCTGCTGCGGCTGTGTATACACGCACATGCGGGTACAGTAGGTGTTTGTGTCACAGCTTTCATTGTCCAGATTCTGTGATCACTCCATTGGCCTTGTTCACAGTATACTGGTTCAGTTATCTTAAGATTATATATATATATGTACAGTATAACTGACAGACCGCCGTCTCACACTTTTTGAGCACATTACTCATTCAAACCTCCAGGAGTACATCTCCAGTGGTCTCCAGAAATAATCATCACAGCTAATGCTGTCAGGACAGCCAGAGATTGAAGACGTCGAGTCAAAGCCCGAGTTGTTTCGAAATAATTGAGTATGTTTCCAGCTACATGTCATACTTGATAACTTGACAACATCTCCATGTGAATGTGAATATCATTTAAAAATATCGGCTTTATTTTTTTTTTTATACTGTGGCAGCCATTTCTGATATTCAGACAGTGCAGTAACACATGTGGCTGATGCTTCAGTATCATCACATCTATGTCTGTTCCTTGTTGTTGGGGACTGTTAGACTGAATTTCCCAGTATTCTCTGACTGGGTGAGAATGTGCCTGTAATGATAGGTAACATAAAAAACACACCTTTTACTTTTAATACACCTTTAATTCACCTGGTTCAAATGTATCATCAGAAAACAGTTCATTTTGAAATTCATATTTTTTTTTCATCCGGAACTGGAAATCCTTCTAAAATCAAATGTTCTATGCTAACTATTCAACAAGCATATTCCAGACTCCATTTTTTCCCCTGCTGTCATACATAATCACAGGTAGACCGCACATCTCACTGCATCTCTCTGCTGCTGCCATGAAATTGTCAAAGTGTTTGTTCCACGTGTCAGATTGTCGCTAAAAGCTAATTATTTCTTGCACGCTCCATTACCAATGAGCCGCACTTCAGGAGATGCCTGTACTGTATTCATTAATGGCTATGAAGTTCAAGTCATTCTGTTGGATTTTAGCAGAAACCTGACTCCAGTCTGCGCTGTAATCACACTGTCCATAAAGGTGCGATATGAATCATTTACAATGAGGAGGAACCACTGAGAAAAGATGTTTTTGTCAGTGTGTACATATACTGTGAAAATCCTGGAGAGTACTTGAATTTTTATCTTGGTGTTGTGTTTTTTAAGTCCTTTGTATTTCCTACAATGAAAATCTTTCAGTTTTGTTTTTCAGTTTAGTTTATTCAAAGAAGAATATTCCAGCTGCACCAAATTCTGATTACATTTACCCTAAAACCCCAAACAAAAATGCTAGTAATGATAAATGTATATGTTTAAAATTAATGTAGTTGATGTTCTAAATTTACAAAAAAAATAAAACGTCTCTCTAAAATATGCCTGAGAAACTGAAAGTAAACTTACTATTATATATTTTTTGACATTATGCCACAGTGTTTAAACGTATCAAACAACACAGCCAAACTTTGAAATGTTGCAAAATACTTGAATATTAACAGTGTAAGTTTATTTATTTCACAAAGTTTAATTTATCCCTTAATTTTTTTTCTTTAACTTTAATTAAAAATTTACAAATTCACAGTGGGATTCACAGACTTTACAACCCACTCATGCTGCCAGAGGGGGCGCCATTAAGCATATGGTTCCTTTGGGATTGAACCCAGGACCTTCTGATATAATAATAATAATAAATGTATGTCAGTTTTACATAATTATGTTATGATACGTAGCCTTCAACAACAAAGTTGTCAGTTTTACATAATTATGTTATGATATGTAGCCTTCAACAACAAAGTCTAAGCTGCAATAACCTGAAAACTTAGGGCTGGGCCTAGAGAGTTTCTGAGAATTAAAACTTAAACTAAACCTTAACTCGAATTGTCAGTCAGGGCAGCATCTGTTTCAGTTAGATACATAAACAAAACTGTCAAATATACTGAATTCTATTACACAGCATCTCGGGGATTGTGCGTAGAGATGTGAATGAACATGTTGGAATTACAAAACGATTTCATTGACAAATGTGAGCAGCAGCACTTGGTGGTGTAAAAATAATTAAGTGCATTTTAATAGCTCCAATAAGCTGATTACTGCCTAATTAGTAGCACATTTATTACCACAAGGTGGTAGCAACACAAAATGCTGCAAAGAGTGAAATGTGAGTTTGCAGACGCGACGAGAGTTATAGGGTTCTTTAAATCTCCCTGCAGCTCCTGGTAGCCCCGCTCCTGTGAGGTTCACTCACCCTCATTTGTTACAAAGCAAATGAACACAGATAATTTCCCCCGCTCCTTGGCCTCTGCCAATTCTGCTGTATGTTAGCTGCTTTATCTTAGCGGCTAGACAGACATTTTCAGTGTGGAGGGGGGGTTGAAGGTAACTCACACCCAGCACTAAAGTTGGTGGAGCGTGGGTGTCCAAACTTTATTCAAGGCTGTGATCATGTGTTCTAAAAACGCACTCTTTTTTTGTTCAAATGTTTTCTATTAATACATGACAACCAATCAGACTTAGGCAGATTTATTTAGCTAGTAAGAGTTGGCTAGCAATTAGCAGAGCGAAAAATTGATCATAAAAAATTAAATAGCATACACAGCAGGCATTTCATGAAAATAAATGTGTAAATATGAAAAAAAATATAATTCAGAGCTAAAGCGCAAAACTTGAAACTGCAGTTTCCATGAACATAGAAAAAGAAAAAAAAGATTTAAATCATTATTTTACTAAGAATAATGAGGAACAATCAATAAGGATGGAGTCATATGTTCAACTCACACCAGGATATGGTTCAGGAATTTTTGGTCACGACACCATTTTCTTGTGATTTTTTTTTTAACACATTCTGTTTGAACACCTGAACGTCACGTAGCCTACGTAGGGACGTGACGTCTTGGTTTAATTGTGGTTGTGGGATTGTGGACACATTGATTGGTAGACAAACTCAACAACTGAAATGACAGTTTTGAAATGTTTTTTTTCCCCCCACTTTCACATATTGTCTTCATACTCATTTAGTGTGAAGCCTTGATAACATCTTTTGAGGAGCTCACAGAGACACACTGAGACTCAGGCAGACACACACACACACACACACACACACACACACTGCAGTGGAGCTGTACGTACAGTATCTGAGCAGACTCTGCACTGCTGTGAAGTGAGAGAGGAAAGCAGCTTTTACAGCTCCCGAACAAATATCCCAAGGCAGTACAAACAAAAGCACCAAGGCTTTGTACAATTCAAATGCATATAAATATATATGTAATCATTGTCAGGGCTGAATCAAACACATTCAAGGCTGTTACATTCAGCGCGCGCGGCTACGTATGTTGCCTTTCAAACGGGGCACTGTTGACTTCCCCGCTCTCGTAATCTTTTCCGTAGGCGCCGGAGAGAAGAGAGTGAGAATGTGCTGAAGACTGAGATCTGTGGGAGAATGTCCAACTGTGGAGCTGATTGGAGAAAAGTGGGAAAAAAAAAAAAGATGGGGAGATGAGGAGACAAGTCAAAACTATTCTTAGCCCGCGTGTTGTTAACTGCCTTGGTAACGACACATGCACAGAAGTGAGCATGTACTCATAGGGACACAAAGACAAACTCGCGGGTGTATACTCTCTGACAGAAGAAGATACTGCGTTTTTGTCATGCGTACACGGTGTACCCGTGAAAAAATGTATCCATGCTCTGGACAGCAGAGGAATTGTCTAATGTTTTCAACCTTGTATTAGCTCTAATTCCCCTTAATGTGCCGCCGGTGGGGGGGTTGGGGGATTCACCCATTTCCCCTGACCTTGGCTGTAGCTCTTTGAGACACTATGTGGGTGCGTAGTTTCAGAGATTGTTTGGCTCCGAGCCAGTAGTACATCTTGGTGTCATTCTGCCAGAAAAAGCAAGACCCGTAATTTTATGGCTGCATATTTTAGCTTTTCTGTCACTGTTACATCCATTATTCTGTTGCTTTTGCTCCTCCACTGGAACACATCAATACTCTATATCATGTTAATGGCATTAAAAATACATGGGAGACATTAGAGGCAATTGAAACTGTGCGTTTAATTGCCACATATACGACACCACCATTATGGAACTGTGGAGGTTATTGCGATGGTTGCAGTGGTAATAGCAGGAATATACAGTTTAGAACGAGAGGAAAGAAATGTAAAGAATAAGAGACAGATGTAATGCCTCAGATACATGTACTTTGGGGAAAACAGTTCTGTGGTTCCTGAGGAGCCGATCGATTCAACAACGCAATGTGATCGTCATTTTGATGGTTCCAATATTAGAAAACCATTGGGAAAAGCACCTTTCTTTTTTTGCTCAGCACTAATACTGAACACGGTCGGCCTATAGAGAGTAATATGGATCTACCAGTCAAACTTTTAGCCTGAAATCCAGTAATTATACAGTAAAGTAACAGCATAGTCAATGCCCAATGTTAACTCAGTTGTAATGAAACTAGTTTCCCTCCTTCCACCACCCATGCCCACCCCCCCCTCTCTATACCTCAGTTTTGCTCCTTTAAACAAGTCTTTTAGCGCAGCACATATTTTGACCAGTCACAGCAGGAAAAGACGCAGACAAAGCATGTTTTGCTGATGATAACCTAGTTTCCGTCCCTGTGATCCAGCTTGCTCAACAGTAGAGTTTGAAGCCGTTGTAGGCAAGATTAATAACAAAATGCAATTTTATGTGCCCACATAAATTATGGTACGGCACCGAGGTTTGTAAACACGTACACCTTACTGTAGTCAGCAGAAACGTGTCCTGCTAACACATTTTACTCATGTTTTTACATAACTAAACAAAATGCATGACAAACAATTAAAAACACAGTGACAAAAACAACATCATGTTAGAATATTAGTCACCTCTCTACAGTATTTAAATGGGGGCATTTCATTATTATTTTTATTTTTTTAGGTCGGAGCAAGGAATGGTGTGAGTGGGAAGGGAGTTCCAGCCGTGGTAAAAGCTCTGTCACCTCAGGTTTAGTGCTTGGTCCTGAGCCCAGGTGACAAGGAGATGCTGTCAGTGGAGCGAGGCAGCGTAGGAGTGGACGTGTTGGTGTTGGAGGATGTTAGGGAGGTTTGATAGGGTCTGGTTGCAAGGGCTGCTGTAGATGAACAGGAGAATTTAAATTGGATCTGCTGGGAGATGTGTTGGGGAGTCAGAGAGGTTTTCACAGGATGGGCTTGATACTGTGCAGTATTTCCGTTGGAGTCCGTGTGGGTGAGGAGATATGTTCTGAATGTACTGGAGTTGTATGGGATGCTGGTGCAAAAAATAGATTCTGGAAGAGACAAGGATAAGGGCATGTCCTAGTCTCTCAAGGTGCGAGTGCAAAGAACCAGGGCCGTTTTACTGTAGTATCTTTCTGGGTTGTCAGCTGTGGTCATCACCAGTGAACGGACCAGGAAATATATTATATTATATTATACGGACCAGGATCCTGTTCAGTTTCAAGTCCAGGTTCTGCTTTTGAAGATCAGAAATGTGTGTTTGATCTTGCTCTACGAGGGTTTCGTGATCAGTGCGTTCGCCTTACAACAATAAGAAGAGCACTGGTTCCAATGTCTGGTGGTAACTGATGGTCTTTTCTCTATGATGTTTACTCTCAGCTCATGATCACTGGTTTTCCTTGGATGTTTTCCATATTTTCCTTCCACAGTCCAAAGAAACTCTTTACTGTCAGTAGGTGTGGCTCTTTGTTTCTGAACTGTATTTGACCTTTTCAGGGACTGGACCTGAGACAGATGTGACCCAAAATCACCTGATTAGTAGTTTGTATCTGCAAACTGGTTAACCCCTTGCAGCCCTGATAAAGATTTAGTGCTAGAAGAGGAAATTAATGATCTGTGGCTTCACGGAAACTGTGACTATTTTTGGGAAATAAAACCCCAAAAAATCCTGCCTGGACCATCTTGGTATCACTGCAGTGGGAATGTGCTATAATGATGTTACTGACCCGAGCACCATTCACAGTTACTGGGGTCAAAACAGAAATATTGCTATTGAGTTATTTATTTCACAAGGCAAAGACAAAGGGTGGAAGAAAATTTGTGCAAATTCTTCTTTTGTTAAACGCAAGAAACATAAAACAACTCAGCTGGGATCCTGGTAGTTATTCTCTAAAAGTATCTGTGTGGAATTTTTGTTTTGAATGAAATTTTGCTCAGTGGTGTCTTAGATCCTGTCTTTTCATTCCCAGGTTTGTGTTTGTTACATATTCTTGTAGGAAATATTTTTGATCTGTTTATTCTATGACTTGATTTTCATGGCACTGACACAGTCGTGTGTATGTCCCTGGTCCACATATCCACATATATTCAACACATCCAAGTATATTCAACATATATTTACCATATATATATATATGGATATGTGTGTCTATATTCGTGTGTGAGACCATGGACCATGAGTCAGCATTTATTCTGGATGCTCAAATATGTGTGTGTGTGTGTGTGTGTGGGTCTCAGTATGACCAAATCAGTAGAAATTAGAACGAAAAAGCAGCCAGAAAACAGTCATTAATACTTGGGTTTTGTTTACCGCGGCGGTCTTAATCAGACACACAGCCCTCTGCATGTCATCCCCCCCCCCTCACTCCCCTCCCACCCTCACCCGTACTTTGTTATACTTCATTGTATTCAATGAAGCAAGAATTTCATTAACCGTCTTCCACACAGCACACGACCAAAGTTCCTTAATAGCCTGTC
>NC_024311.1:12790230-12811893 GCF_000523025.1 Cynoglossus semilaevis | reverse complement strand
TATGGATAGTAATTTGAATAAAGGTGGAGCATAATACAACACAACCCCACATTAATCAGCTTAGGATACAAGTGTATAAAAGTTATTCAACACCTTTTAATTGTGAAATCAATCCAAGTGTTTTATGGAGTTTTAATTATTACATGATATGATAATAAAACAAAACTATCTTTTTTTTTTCTGAGTGTAACCGAAGAGTCATAGACTGGAATTAAAAGCAAGAGGGGAAAACAAAACTTAGTGCGCTAGTGAGTTAGTTTCATGTTTCGTGATGACAAACCAGACTCACAAACACCTTCATTTTTTAAGTTGACTTAAATAATTCATATTTTGTAGGGAGTGAGTCAGTGGCTTAAATTAATGAATCTTAGAACTGATATGCTCATGCAGAGCTGAGTAAAAGTGACTGTCAGGATCAGGACATTACTGTTGCTGTTGGGTTCATGCAGTCACACGGCGAGTACGTCTGAGTTGAGAGCAGTACCAGCACTTCAGTGCAGGGGGCAGTAATGAGCTGTTAACTGGAAGAACCCCTGGAAGAACCCCATGTGTCGTACAACAGCAGTCGGTGGTTCTGGACCACAGGACCAGAACCCGTGATCTACTTCCTGCTGGTCACCATGTGACCTTGAACAGATCTATAAGTCCACTGTGGACACATTTTTTGTTCTATAAAACTCTCCTTTTTTGTGTGTAAAATCAAGACAGTGGTGACTTTCTTTCATCTGCCGACACCTCCAGGTGTCCAGCTCCTTAAACTGAAAATGTTTTTTTTCTCTTTTCTTTCTTTTTACCGTGGACAGTAGCAGAGACTGGGATTGCAGTTACATCACATGTCCACTGGGGCGCCTGCGTTGAAAAGTGCTGTTTGCTTGTTGCAGTCCAATTGTGTTTGTGTGTCTCTGGGTGAATGTGTATGCATAAGCTTACATCAGTCAGTGCTGCCAGCTGCTGTACGCCATGCTGAGTCAGTATGATAGAGTATATTACACACACACACACACACACACACACACACACACACACACACACTAATCACCTAATCACTCACAACGCCTTATTCAAGTACTTAGCTCTTTATCAATGAATAAAAAAACACTTTACTTAGGCTTCAGTGTATCCTGTTGTGTAAAGAGGATATATAAAAAAATCAAAGGGCTGTAAATCCTGTTGGAAATTAAAATATATGTTGCTTTGAAATATTAAGTGCTCATTGCTATGAGGAGTAGAAAGGAGTGGCTCGATCAGAGATGGAAAACCGGGGTTTTGTTCACAAACACAAGGATTAACGCTCACTGAAATGGATTTAAGGGGAAGAGAAGGAGACGCCTAGCGCAGCAGGTAGGACTGATGGGTTGAATTGACGACTATGATAGTTGATGGTGCACATTAGGACATACTGTGTCTCAGTCCAACTGCTGACCCATTACTGTAGGGCCCAGGTCCGGACTGTCTTGGCATGTGGTCCGGATACTCCAACTGCTGACCCATTACTGTAGGGCAGGGCTGTTCTTAGCAGCAACATTATCACATACAGGCTCGGTCCCAGGTCCGGACTGTCTTGACATGTGGTCCGGGTATGGACCCTGGTCCTGACTTTGAGGAGCCCTGTTGTGTATTGTACTTTATAGGCTTTGGTGGTCCTGACTTTGAGGAGCCCTGTTGTATTGTACAGTAGTATTTTTTTTTTAAAAATCCATCATGTGAATGTTAAAGTTTAGTCACGTTTCATTCCTTTTGAAGTGCTGTAGTAAATCTGCTTTAAGGCGACATCAGAAAAGTCTAAAAATAAAACCTCAACACAGAGTTCTGTACATACAGTGGACATCGCATTCAGACGTGGTTTTTTTTTGGCCTGTTTCGATCTGATGCACATGGTGTCCTTGTTTAGTGTGACGAGGATTATCTTTGGGACTGGGACTGACTTCAGGGATTACCAACCTGCCATTTCCCCATTTTTAGGAAAAGATCCACAAGTATTTGTGGATATTAGATCCCTGAAATTGTGTTTTCCAAAATATTTACTCAGAAAGTATTGAGTTGTCAGAACAAATGCTGCGAGGTTTGTTCTATCTTGGGCCTTTGGAATTGAAAACCCCTTCTCACACACGCTAACACACACATACACACACACACAGAGCACATTGTTAAGGTTACACTTATTTATGTTAAACGCTGGGTAATTAATAAAAGTGTGGCCCTCCAAGTGCGAGCGTGACCGTACATATCATTAACCCACCCGGGGAGGTTCAACCTAAACGGCTGTACTGTATTCAAGTCACAGACGGGCGCATAAAGAACCGACTGTCCTCAGACTGAACCGACTGGTCAGTGGACACTTGTTGAAGAGAAACTTGAAAACTTCTTCTTCTTCTTTTTATATTTTATTTGTTTTATTTTTAAATAAAATACATGATCAATGCTAAAAAAAATACAATGGTGTGTTTTGAAGCACTCACCTGTAATGAGTCTAAGAGCGTCATGTTGTTTCGGCGCACTGATGTGGACTGATGTGGACTGACGTGACGACGGGTGTCCACGTAAATCACATCCCAGCACTTAAATACTAATGAAGCACGAAGTCAACAGTTTACTGAGTCAATACAGAGATTATATATAGTCAACAACAACAAGTGTCTTGGTTCAACCTTCATCATCGTACGTCTTTTTGTTTGTTATCGCTGTTAACAACAGATTCTGCTGTAACTGCAACATTTATGGGGAAAATAGTACGAGTTCAGCATCAGAGTCAGTGGGAAAAGTAGAATAAATCTGTTTTAGACATGAATGAAATCATTCACAAAGGGAATGTGTGTGTGTTTTTTACCTGTGTATGTGTGTGTTTGTAAGTAAGCTGAAATGCTTTGTGAAGACTCGTTGTCCTTGTGTGGACATTTTGAGTAAAAATTCAGCTTTAGAGAGATAGTACATAGTAAAGATGTTTTTGTTGTCAGCCAATCAGAATTGAGTATATATTATGCGTTAATCTCCCCCTCCCTCGGACTTTTAGTTGTTGATAGTATAAGATTTTTTTTAGGTTTAAATTCTTGTATTCATGATGACGAACATTTAGTCTCATCACAAAAACACCTGCCTCGTCCAGACTTTCTTTTAAACTTGGCTCAGGGGTTGTTTTAGGCCAAGTTCTGAAGCTTATCTAGGTCTTTCTGCCTTTTTCGATTTTTTTTTTTCCTCGTTCACTCTGAAATCCCTAAAAAGCTGAGCAACTGTTTCTCCTCATCCCACCTGAGCTGCTCAGGGCTCCAACATGTACTGAGTGGGCGTGAGTAAAAGGGAAGGGACACATTTTGGGCCTGGATGATGTGTCATGCCTGCAATTGCTTACTCACTCTGGATGCGAGGCGGGCATTGTGTCCTGGGAAAGGCTAGCCTTCACTCTGCTGCTCTTCTTCGTCACTGATTATTGGTAAATCCATAACTGAAACACTTTCCTGTATTTAGAGAAACATTCCTTCACGTCCTGCAGGCAGACACACGCCGCCTCTCTCCGCCCTCGGCCGACGGCGTACGCATTTATGAAACCTCTCTGTCATGAATCTGTGTTCACTTTAATTACTGCAAAACGTGAGCAGTCTTGATGTTTTTTTATTTTTTTCTCTCTCAAAAGACAATTAATGTTTGCTTCCAGAGATACGCCGACAATTTAGAGCCTTTCATCTCTCCACCATTCAACTCCAGCGACGGCATCTTCATTTGCATCAAACAAAGGCCTATTATTAGACCTCCCAGAACTCTGCATGTTTTGGCATTGATTTCTAGATATTTTATTGAGGCACACTGTCGCCTCAGATCTATGAACAAAGGGGAATTGAGTTTTGTGGGGTTTTTTGTTCTTAGTTTTCCTCCCCTGAAAACCTAATATGACACCTGTTATACCCTAGAGCCAGTGTGTTTCAACCTTGGGGTCGTGACCCTGTGTTGGATCGCCTGGAATTCAAATGGGGTCACCTGAAATGTCTAGTAATTAATGAAAAAAAAAATTATCCTTTTTTAAACGACTGTATTCTTTCACTTTCATGAATATAAATCAAGTTCAGATATTACTATAATCTAATTTGTGATGTCAAAAAAGATTGGGAACCACTGCCCCAAGCTTTTGAATGACCAACACACACACACACACAAAATAAAATAGGTCAGTAAAAATCACTAACCACTTTAATTTCTTCCTTGAGGCTCATTTTTTTTTTTTTTTTACAAACACTTGTTGGAGATTTTTAGTTTTTTTTATTGCAAATAATGGTCCAGAGTAAGAGGTAAGAGTTGTTTGGGGATCAATGAAAGCTGCACATGAACCCATAAAGTCTGGGTCACACGTTTCATCACACTTTGCCCCACTTAGGTCCCACACAATACCGGCTGACTGGTTTTAAAATATTTTTGAGTTTACCAAGTTGGCAGTGAATGGTTTACCAATGTGTGTTTAACAGTTCTTTTCCTTTTAGCTCTGTTAATACTGGAGTTTAAGGAGCATTACATTGCTGTTTCCAAATGTTGCCAATATTGCATTGTTCTTTTACTATTTGAAAGTTATATATATATATATATATATGTAGAGAGAGAGAGAGAGAGAGAGAATTGCAGTCATGGCGGCTCAGTAATATGGCGCGTAGTTATTATGATAGTATTTGAGAATTTATGGGGATCGTTCTAACCTGATCTCATCTGTCTGCATGTAGTCAGTCATATTACACAGGTCTATCATGATTGGATTACTCAGGTCTGATGTTAATGGGGGGTCTACAAAAGGTCAATGTCCCCCAGAGGTGAAATGAGTCTTGGTCCACGTGTACGTCAGCGGTTTTATGTACTGTACAGGACAGACGTCGATTCATGTTCATTTAAGGATAAAAATGACCTCTGAGCTGAGATTAAAATGATGTTTTACATATATACACACAAAAAACAGGCATAAAAAAATCCTCTGTAAGGCATGGGACGCTGTGATGGCTGAGGTTTAAAGCAGAAACTAGGAAAACATCTGAAATTCTAGTCAGCAGTGAAAGTGAATGAATGGAGAACGATGAGAGAGTGAAGAGGAGGCCAGCAGGGAGCAGTGGTGGGCTTGACAGCAGGAGCAGGTGTTCTGAAAAACCAACAGCATACAAAAAAAAAAGAATACAGAATGTGTTGATTGGCTGAAGAGGGCAAAGTGTTTGATCGGATTAGGTCAGCTGACAACTGACCTAAATGTCAGTAGAAACGTTAGTCTGGAACCTCATGCCTCATGAGCCACAAATGGAAGTTATTTTTTTTTTTCTTTATTAGGAATTATTTTAACTTTTTCACTTTAAATAAAAGAGGGAAATGAAATGAAGAATCAAATGATGAAATGGTGTAAATCAGTGATTATCAACCGGCGGCATTAAACCGTCCAATTTGATCCACAACTGGATTCCAAAATGGTAAGGATTAAGCAAAATATTGTGTCGTAAACAACTGAGACATAAATTACTATCAGTAATCCTCAACATTTATGACTCTATTTGAATTAAAAAAAATGATTTTTATTTAATTTTTGAGTGCCCTGTCCTCAAGGGGTCTCTCCTGAAAAAAAATGGTGTAAATTATGATTGATTGATTGATTTAAATGAAATTATTTATTCATTCATTCATTCATTTTTTTTTTTATAAAAAAAGTTTGCCAAGCTGTCCACGCAGATGTTTGAAGATCTGGATGATTACAGCGGAGGAGTGTTTTAACAATAACACAGATGAATATATAGGTCAGACCGTGGGAGATAGAGAGGTGACGGACAACAAGATGGATAGATGCAAAATGAAAGAATGAGACGGATGTGTAACACTGGGTCAGAGGGGGAGGAGAGGGGGGAGGAGAAGGGGGAGGACAGGAAAAAAATTGAGTGAGAGCAGAGTGAGACGAAGGGTTGTGAGGAGAAGGACACGGAGAAGGAGGTGATAATGAGATGGATGTATGATGGGATAATCAAAGAGCGGCAGTTTCACAGGAGGAGGAGAGACAGAGTGGGAGATTGAGAGATAGATAGAAGGAGCAGCACACTGCCTCCTGCGGAAGGGGAGATGCGATGACATGATGGAATTTATACCACAGATTAGGGGTACAACCAGAACAAGCGTGAAGCTTTGTAGTAGAGCAGCGTGTCATTTGGCATCACAGAGGTTAGGAACCCCAGGAAATCTTCTCGTCAACATTCATTATGTATGAAGTTCTAAATGTCGTCCAGTGAAATCAAAATGTGTCAGATTTCGATATGAAGACCACTTTAGGACACGTCTCTAATGTGTCTCAACCACCTTTGACAAATTGAATGTTTCTCAGGTTTTGAGCAGTGACATGTTTATTTGATCAGCGTTTTCAACCGCTTCCTAAAATGTGTTACCAACCCTGAACATAAACCTGTTTAAATTATTGATCCTTCAACAGGTTTATGTTCTTTCCTTAAAAAAATTCTAGTTTTATAAAACGTAAAAAATGTTTTCTCAAAGGTCGTGAAACCAGCGATCTCCACAATAAACTAGAATGATCTTTTAAACTGAGACGGTAAGATTTAACTGTGGCCTCAGTAATTAGTGGAGTTTACCAAAATGTCACCTATCAAAATAAATTTAAAAAGATAAATTGTTCTTCTCCGTTGGAGTGCGTTGGTCGTCTGGCCTTTTCAACCAAAACTAAACGACAGGTAGATTGTGTGAACAACTGTCTGGAACAGTTCAGTTGCAGTGTTTGTGTGGGTGAGAAAGAGAGAGACACAGAGTGTGTACAATGATTTTGCTGATGATGAGCCTCTCTATTTGGGGGAGATTGTGAGAGACATGGGGGCGTAGAGAAAAGTGAACGAGAACCGCTGGATGGTCTGCAGCGGTGGGATGAGAGCCGATAATGGCCAGACATCATATCCGAGGGAGAGCGGAGACGAGTGGAGAGACGACATGTAAAGTGAGGCAACGCTTGCGGTGAAGGATGGATGGAGGGGTAGGTAGGATGGCTGGGAGGACGTCGAGTGTAGGATTGATGCAGATAATGGGCATGATAGTCATGTCTGCAAGGACAGGAGACGGTGACAGGGAGGTGTAGGCTGTTGTGGAATCAGTTGAAGAAAAATGATTGGAGATAATGGTCTCCATCTGACATCCGCAGAGGAGAAAGGTTACGGTGATGAGACGGAGAGACGGAGATAAAGGGAAGGAGGGGCCGGCTATCTACATACCAGAGCATCAGGGATGCAGCGTGTGCCCACGGACGGAATCATTTGTTGCTGTGGGTCATGACACGGGTTCCAGTGAGACATTGTTTGCTGTGCTGGAAAAAAGAGCAGAACTCTCCGTCAGTGTCACCAAGACAGATTCAATCAAACGTCGCAGCTGTGAAAAATAAACCGACTCCTGTGAGCGAGCGATACGTAGGGCAGGTAATGGCTTTAATCTAATACCTGCAGGAGGGGAGAGCACAAATGAGAAGGAGGAGAGAGGATGTAGACAGCAGGAGATTGATGTGTGGATGGAGGAGAGTGGAGGGATGGCTCTCAAATATGGTTAGATGTGTTGTCTGAAGAAGAACGGGATGACGAAGCAGAGTGCTGGAGAGAGACGATGGCCGAGCGGAGCATGAGCGATTAGACGAGTCTAAATACATGAAGGGGTTTGGAGAGGACACGGGGGAGTCAGACCAGGTGAGTGGGTAGACTGTGGGCTATGATATGCAGATGGACACTGTCGAGAGCCTTGGTGAGAGACAGAGGCAGAGACGGATTGATGGGCAGTTGAAGCCTGAGTGTAGATGGCAGCTAAATCTAATGTCTGAAGGCCAGACATCCATCTGACTGAACGGATTATGGCCCAGTTCACTTTCTACAGACTAATTACTGGAGCAGTAGAGTCTGTCTGGGTCTTTCTTACCACTGCTCCTTTTGTCCTCCTCCTCTCTTCAAAGTCTCAGAAGTAAATGTGAAGGCTCACGGGAGGGTAGGGTGCCCATGCTGATCTCACACATCTGTGCTCATCTCGTATATCAGCTCACCTGCCCTCTTCCCTCCTTGTTAGTGCGGATCCTCTCCTGCCCTGCCTCCTCTAACAGATGGTTTTCTGAAGAAAATACTGTTTGTTACCTGCTTACCACTGCACACAGTGGCCCCATTTCTCCTCTGCCTGCTCCCTTGTCAGCTATCTGTTTCAGTCTGGGTCTGCGGAGGATAAACAACAAAATTATATTGCTCTGCTTGTTAGTGCCTCTGCCAATGTGGGCACCTCTGGTTAGAGCTCATCCCGTGGTGTGAGAGAGTGAAAAGTTCAGGAGTGAGGAACGTACCAAACTTTGTGGTCCTGAGGTCTAACTCTCAAAGGCTGTCCAGTTTGTTGGACTTGAATAAAGATCAAGGGGAACCTCAATCACCAACTCATTTAATCTGGTTCTAGTGTCTGTGACTTGAGTCTACTGCAGGGGTCACCCCCAGCTGGGGGGCCGGGCACATTTTTGTCTAACATTATTATTATTTGATGTTTATTTTGGACTCCAGTCCAGGGCTGGACAGTTTGTTGGGCTGGATTTGGCCTGAGGGCCACCAGGTGATGATTGTTGGTGTACTTTTTATGAGATGTAGCGCCACCAGAGTCCATTCAAAGACACAACAAGCTTCTGGTGCAGTGGGCGTCGTGGATGGAGCTCAACTCTTCAGGTGATCTGTGTGTGGAGTTTCTAAGTCTTCCCTGCTGTCTGCTTTGGTTGCTCTCTGTACTTCTGCAGTTTTAGTCCTGTGATTTTCCTGGGTGTCCAGGGCTTCACAACACTTCAGTTTATAAAGCTGTAGATGAAGAATGAAGGAATGAAGTGTGGAATGTACTGCTGTGTTTAGTTGGAGGCAGGATTTATGCGTAATCCCATTTCACACTTTGCACTTGCCTTCTTCTGTGCGTATATGAGTGCTGGTCAAAAAGTTCTGAAGAAAAAAATATGAATGAATTTCTAAATATTCTCCATTCAAATATGAACTCTTCTCCCAGGACTGTTTTTATCAGTAGAATTTAGCCAAGTATTTCTCTATTTAGGTAAAACAAACTTTGCCCAAGATATAAAAATATAACTGTCGGACAAACCTGAGATATGTCTTAACTGAGTGTTGTTACCTAGTACTTGTCAAGTGAAAGTCAACGGACAGTTAAGACCAAATCAAAGTACATTTATTTTTAAAGCCTGTTACCTAGTACTTGTCAAGTGAAAGTAAACGGACAGTTAATCAAAGATTATTATTTTTTAAAGCTAAAATCTACAACAACCAAAAGGTTCAGGTCCTCGACCTTACCGAAAAAAAAAAAGTAAAGAATTAAGATCACATCTAAATGTGATGATAGTGTCAGCACAGCAGGTCATCAAACACCCTCCAACTTAATCATTGCCCTCTCTAATGTCACACCTTCCATGGTTGCCCAATTTAGAGCCGTGCCAGCTAATTTTTCACCCACCGTCCTCAGGATATGTCCACGCTCATTTCTTATTCAGCCGTCGTCTCAGCAAGTTTAAACCAAACCATGTGTCTTCGTTGCACCTTGTTCTGCACCTCTTTATGCTTACAGGGATCTGGTGTAAACAGAAATCTGCGTCTAAATGTGGCCGTAGAGTACTACTGCGGTCACTGTAGTACATGTGCCAGGCAGCGCTGTGTTAACATTCTGTAACAATCATGGCCACCGATTGCTTAATCTGATCGTTAGGATCAGTATTAGTCAAATTTCGTGATCGAACAACGAAAAAGAAAAAGTATCGCCTCAGCGACGGCGGCCCGTTGTTGGGTTTCCTCCAGGTATCCTGTCTTGTAGGTTAATTAGTTCTTCATAGGCCTGTGACAAACTGGAAGACTGTTTCAACTGTGGAACAATTCCAGCTTGGATGGGCTCCAATCCTCCGGTGAATTCAGAATTACAGTAAGCAGTAAAATCTGCAGTATACTATGGCAGTACACACTTTAAAGTACAGTCAAATATTTTAAAAACAAAAGAAAAGAGAGAAACATAGTATACTGTAGTAGACAAGTGACAGTAGTCTGTAATAAATTCTGAAATTCAGTTAAAACTCGCCTTCCTGTAATAAATTCTGAAATTCAGTTAAAGATCGCCTTCTTATTGTTATTGTTATTGCTTGTCATGGTAGAACTAGGTGTCGACATAGATACGGACTGGTTTTCACTTCAACTTCATACCAAGTTAAAACGCAGGATAAAGTTTTTCAGGTTCAAACTCATGCTTACTACAAACTCATCACTGAATCTAAAAAGTGAAATTAGACTTCAGACGCCAGGTCCTGTAATAATGTCAACACACTCACAGGTAAGAACCTTTCACATTAGTGTGTCTTCCTTCCTGTTCTTTGTAATTATCTGTTGCTCCTTTTAGAAATGTTTGGATCCAGGTCTTAAAACATTTTTTAAGGGTCATTTTGGCAGTTTCACACTATAAATTGGAACTATTTGAAAAGAAAAAACTAGCCTGTGCACAACTATGTGCTCCAGTGAGTGCCGTTCTCATTTTGCCATGTGTGTGCTTCAGTAGCTTAGCCGCTGGGTACGACTCCTGATGATCAGATGAAAAATATTGGATTGAAACCACCGTCCGAGGTGAAGCAAGCGGTCGGTTCTGCTTGGCGTGTGATTCGGACTTTGGAGGTGTTTTGGCTCTCGTCTCGGAGGTTTTTGTGTCAGGAATTGGTCTGCGATGCTTTAAGGGCATGAGTCGGCGTGTTTAATAAAAGGTTATTTTTATGGACAAGGTCTCCTCCTTCAGGAAGGGATTACAAAAATAGCTCTAAGCTTTTTCATAAATCTCTGTGACACTAAGAAACGACCTGTTAAGATTCCGACCCATAAATCTCACAGTTACATACATTAAAATATTAATTTCTCAATGTATTGTTTTGGTATTAGCGAAATGAGACAACAGTTTCAGTTTAAAATATTAATTTCTCAATGTATTGTTGTGGTATTAGTAAAATGAGACAACAGTTTCAGAAACAATCTGTCTGTTATCTAAACATTCTTTATTTAGGTGCAAACACTACAAGAAGTGCTGCTGGGTAACAGTCCCTTATAGTTCTGAGACATTTTCTCTGACTGTGACTTTTGCTTTAAAACAGGAACATTTTTGACAATTTAAAATATATAAAGTTAAAAATATTTATCAGTCTTATGTCATGGTTGTTTAATTCTCCTTCTGACAGTAGGACAGATCTGAGCCACAGGCAAGCCATCAACACTTTAAAGTAATATGTCAATGACCATCAACTGGTGGCCCGTGGGCAGAAATCAGCCCACCAAACCGTCCAAATTGTCCCGTGACTCGATTCGGATAAACATTAAATAATAATGTAGGACCAAAACCTGATTTTTATTTCAGTATCCGGCCCCCAAGAAGTCTGTCCAGAAAAAATCCTGGCCCTCCAACAATATAGTTGGTGACCTGTTATCAACTGTGTTGCAGTATAAAGTAGGATATGATATATAAAATAAAGGCTTTGATACAATGGTTCTCGTGCTCATTTTGATTCCACAGGCCATGGCCGCTGATTCACCCCTGAGCGTGCGTCATCAGAAAATTTGTTTTCCTTGATTTTGCTAAATTTCCTGACCTGCATCAAAACCCAGATCATTATTATGACTCCTCTAATGTAGGCTGGTACGAACTCTGAAAAAGGTCGGAATACTGCAGTTATATGGATAATAACAAAAAAAGAAAAAAAAAAAGAATATTCGAATGAAATGAATTTATTTCACTTTAGTGTAGCCGGATCTTTTCATAAAAATTTTAAATGGAAAGAAAAATGATATTCCTGCGTCATAAATCAATATATAAGAATTGTATGAAATGTCACATTCCAATTCTTTTAAGCACCGTAGAATGAGACATTACTTTGTGTTGGATATATTATGACTATAAAAATGAAAATAAGAAAACGAGAGCGTGGATATGTCGCTCCTGTTAAACCAGATAAAATAGAGCTCATCCATAAAAGTTTCATGGACGTGCTGTGTTGGCTGCTGGTTTTCATTTAATTAAAGGACCAATCGAAATTGTACAATATGATAAGAACACTTCGAATTTTTGTTATGGGATGTGAAAAAAAACATAGGGGGAAAAACAACAAAGTCTCGTCTGCTGTGACACATATTTTTACTCTTTATCAAACAGATCCAGAGGCCTGTTTAAATCAATGGCCTGTTTACTTTGTATCACACTATGTCAGTGAAAACAACCTGTTTTTTCTTGAGGCAACCTGTTATTTTATTTTTTTACAATGGAGGAAATTGCTTAGAGGCAACCTGTTATTTTATTTTTTTACAATAAAATGTTCAGGCAGACTGTAGGAAATTGCTTAATTGTTCTTTTTCACAGCATAGCGCTACATTTTCAACCATTTTTACCATTCTTTATAAGAATATCAATATATTAATGTGACTTAAATATTTGTTTCTATAACAACCAACACGACACGTCTGTGAATAACTCCCATAAAATACTTCACGTTTTTCATTATCTGAAACAACCAGTGATAACAACTTAAATGCTATAAATATTTACGTAATAATTTAGTCAAACTAATGAAAACATATTTTTAAAAGGTATTAATAAATATTTTCTAACATGTCGGGCAATACAATAAAAGAAAAAGTAAAAAAAAAAGTAATGAAGTTATGCAAATTTTTACACAATTTTATTGAGGTCTTAATCCCTACCCTAGATTTTATCTCACTCTAATTTTAAACTTGACTCAATCTCAAAATCCGAACCCTTTCACTCTGAAGGGACAAATGTCCCCACAAGGACAAATGTCCCCACAACAATAGTATGTTCTAAAACACTGTCCCCAGATGTGAGCTTTACCATTAAATCCTGCAACCTTGTTCATACCTGTCTCCACACACACACACACACACACACACACACATACATGTGAATTATCATTGCTCTGCCCTCAAGAGCCCTATCACTCAAAATGTAATTCAGTCACAATTTGATATAGTGTGTGTGTGTGTGTGTGTGCACTTGTTGGCCTCTCTGTACACGGTAACTTTCAGCATGTGTGTGTATGTGTGTGTGTGTGTTTTTTGGTGTGAGTGGGTGTGTGATATAATGGCAGGCCAAAGGGGGCAGAGAGAAATAGCTGGAGTTGAAACTCAGAGGTATTCTTTAGCTTTTATTATCACTCAATATCGCCAAGGGCAAAAGAGGAGAGAGGGTTAGAGAGACTGAGGAAGGGAATGGAAGCAGAAAGGAGCGAGAGAAAGGCAAAGATTGATGGAAGGAGAAGACAGACTTAGCCTGTGAACACAGTAGGAAAGGGGACTAAGAGACAGTCTTCTCTCCTTCGCTCTGGGCTTGAGAAGCAGAGCAGCTCTCTGGCCTGCGCCGGCTCGCTGCTCTATGTGCCTGTGTTGTTCTGTGAAAAATGGAAGCAAGTGTTTGGGCCGGAGCAGCCGTCTGTGCATCAAATATTCCGTTTTATTGTCATAAAGCAGCCAACAGAAATGTGTCAGGCCACGTAATGGCAAAGACCCGACGCATCACTGCTTTTCTGCACAAACAGAGAGAGGGCACCGTTGTTCCAGAGCTGGAACATTTCTCCTGCCTTTCTGCCGGTGACAGATGGCCGAGGAACTGAAATGCTGATGGTTCCCCGCATCAAAGCTCTGCTGTGATGTCCAAACACGGGCTGAGTGATAGAGGACCAGAGTCAATACTGCAGCGTGATGATGACCACGTCATCCACCAAAATGTCAAGGCCTGCAGCAGATTTTCTGGTCCGAGCTAGATCTGCTTCAACTCGCTTTGTTTTTTTTTTTGCGGTGCTCCTCTAGGCCGAGCATGTTGTTCTTCAATATGAAATATAATCCTGGGGCGATTCCGTCATGAAGTCCCCAACACTCTGGCTCATATGTAAAAGATCCCGTTTCTCCTCGGAGTAATTTTACGGCAGTTTGTTCACCAGCCTGTGCGTGAAAGAAATAAAATATTGTTGGCTCGCCAAATGAAACCCAAAGGCACGACACTATGCCAAGAATACGCCAGCAGAAAATGTTCCCTCTTGAGCCATTATGTTTGTTTTAGGACAGACATGTTCAAAGCGCGGCCTGAGGAACAATCCTGACTCTTGGCAGTCAAGGCTTCTTTTTAAAAATTGATTTTTATGGCCCTTCATCAGGCTCGAAATTACCTTTTGAGGGGCACATTTATCACTTTACAACCACGTTTTGACTTATTTTTTTAATCTCCTTGTGGAGTTACTCTATGTTATTGACTTTTTCTTTCCTTTTTTTACTTATTTGTGAAACAATTAAGTGTTCTGGTTCCTGTAGACCTTCCTTATACATTACAGGAAAGAGCAAAGCTGCAGTTCAAATAGAACTTTAAAAAAAACTGTATTGAAGTTTAAATTGTGTTTACATCTTTTTTGTAAAACTGGGTTATATAATAAAAAGTGGCTTGACTTGGTATGAGACCCTGTTTTACATATGCCAAACTTAAGGCCTGTGGGCTGAATCTGGCCCGTCATGTCTGTATATGTGGCCCACTAGAGCTCTGCCAATGTTTACAGGACGGGTTAAACGCAGTGGTCAAATTCTGTGGGTGTATAACGTTATACTTTAGCATAATTACAGTATAGTTTCTATATCAAAGCATACGTTTAATATGTTTACCATAAACTCCCATGATGCACGTTGATTCCGTGACCCGCCTTCCAGCATCCTGGCGAAGCGCTAGACCCTTCAAAAATGTTGTTCCTGTTTACCCCTTTACCATAAAGTGTGTTTTCAATTCCGTCCCCTCGAGTGATTGCGTTAGACACCCCGCTGCACTAATTAGTGAACGGGACTTTCCTTCTGCTCAGTTTCAGTGACTCCTCCATTTTGGAGTAAGTGTTTGCCCAAAATCAGACAGTTTCCATCCTTCAAAGTCAGCATTGTTTTGGTCTCATGGAGCCAAAACGAACACCGCTTTTTCTAGAGTTTGATTGGAGGCGGAATGTAAAGCATTAGCCGCCGCTCGCTTTAAAAATAACCTTAAAGAAAGAAAATATACGGTATATAAAACATAGTGCCATAAAATGTATGTCAGTGCGATTTTAGAGCATTTCAGTGATGGGGAGATTGGCCCCGGGTCATCTGTTGCATTCAAAGCCTGTGAGTCTATTCGTGTTCATGTGGTGGGCGGAGATCAGACTAAAAAGGCTTGATTTTAAAAGACTGTTATATAAAAACACTGAGGACAAGACTAAACTGGTTTTCTAGTGATGTAGCTGTGGCTTCAAAAAAATCACTGAGGGCCAACAGTCTAATGTCTGTGACAGACTGACTACAAAACAAAGAGAAAAAATATATATTAGAAGTATTGTCACAACATTGATCAGACATATATAGGTTTGAAATACAATTTCTGGTTTGGTCCTAATTCCAATTTAATATAGTTTTATCATGTTTTATTTCAGCAATTGGTAGTATATAATAAGTATGAATGAACAATAAAAGTATTTTTTAAAATGTGAACCTCACACTGCAGCCACTCACATCAGTATTAACTAACTTATCTCAATTGCTCAATTGCTCATCGAGGTTCCTTCAGGCCGTGCCAACTTCAAACACACTGTCTCTGCCATTTTTCTTCTCCATTACGTGGCAATGGGAGAGGGTGTGTAGGTTGTCTCTGTGTTTAGCAGATTGGTCCTTAACTAGTGGTGTCTTATCTCTTTGTTTTGACAGCCTTGTCAAAAAAGCTCTGAATCACAATGGCTGGGAGGGAAAGCTGCTGGAGAAGCAGACTGATACAGTGTCATACAGCTGGGAACAAACAGCTGGGAAATCAAGATCCATGTGGCTGTTTGAAATATACGTATGTGTATATGTAAATATATGTACATATATATGTGTATAAGTAAATATATGTACATATATATGTAAACCTACATATATGCTTATCATATATATATATATATATATGATAAGCGTATATGTAGGTTTACATATATGTACATATATATGTGTATATGTAAATATATGTACATATAAGCATACATATATATGCTTATCATGTAACATATATTAAATATATGTCAATATATGACATATATTGACATATATAAATATCTATATGCACATTTACACTGTATATTTCTTACATACATTCTATATATATATATATGATAAGCGTATATGTAGGTTTACATATATATGTACATATATTTCAGTACAAGGTGCATATATATGTAAAATCATAATAATTAAAAAACACATATATGTACATATATTTCTGTACAAGGTGCATATATATGTAAAATTATAATAACATGATCTTCATTTCCAGAAGTTAAGATAACAGTTCATTTACTCAGCTGTATGACACTGTACCAGTTTGCATATGTATGTATGTATATCTATGTATATGTATATATATGAAGGATAAGGCCTGGAGGCTATGATTAATCTGCTCATTCGCCTAAAACTTTTGCAGAGTAATGCTGTATCTCAGCCTGTACTAGTCCTGGCTGCCGTCCAAACCTCGGCTGTCAGATGATAAAAATGGTGACGTGTAGAAGCTGTCCGTCCTGCGTCCAATCTTATGTTCTGTGGTGCGGCCCAGTTTAACATCACAGTTGACTGTTTTTGAAGTGATATCAAGACTTAGTTGTTTGTTGGAGAGTTTGGTGAAGCGTGGCAGGATTGACTGATGTGTCTCAGCAATCAAACTCATCAGTTCGTAGCTGCTGTGCCTGACGTGCTGCTCACTCTGATCACTACAGATGTTTGGAAAAAAAGAGGCCTCTACGCAGCAGGCCAAACGTCACAGAAACAAAAGCACAAAAACATCAGACGTTTCCTTTTGTCTTCAAAACAAAAACCCTAACAAAAATTATTATACAAAGCAAAAATACTCCTTATTGTACGGGGTGCAGTATTCTGTCATACAGTAATGTAGCATGAGTTTTTTGGGGGGTATTAAACAAATTAATTAATTACTGATTAATATGCTAAACATAGTGGTGAGTCATACTGGTCCTGTAAAGTGATGAAGGACCAGAGACAGAGACGACAGAGACAAGTTTGTTGTCAAATGTCAAAATTCCTATAGAGACACAGAGAGAGAGAGAGAGAGAGATGAGGTGTACCAGGGGCATTTTATTTGACCCGTTACAATCTGCAATCTCACCATTAGATGTCAGTAATTATACCAATGTTACAGAGATTAAAGACTTGGTTCACAAATGTGAATTTATTTTATTTGTAGGCCACACTCAGCAAACATCCCTGGTCTTCTTGTTCCAAAATTCTTCCACCGACGTGAGTCATACGAGAAAGAGAGAGAGAGAGAGAGAGAGAGAGAGAGCACAAGCACATGTTGAAGTGTCCTTGACTAAGAAATTATAAACTGAAAATTCCTTCTGATGGACGTTAGTGGAGGGGAATGTGTGTGTGTGTGTGTGTTTATGTGTGTGTGTGTGTTTATGTGCACCCAAAGTATGTAAGACCAGGAGCATGAAAGATAAGTGCAGTCTATTTGTGGAGAGAGGGGAAGTTAAAGAGTGGACGAGGCAGAGAAGAGGAAGAAATGAATAACACACAGAAAAGATTAGAACGCAGCTTCAGAAGAGAGAGAGAGAGAGAGAGCAAGAAACTGAATGGTAGATCAGATGAGCTGGGCCATTAGTCACTGCCTTCTCGCTTCCTGCTGTGACAGTGTTTCCATGGTGATAATTAGCATTTCAGACATTAACCCCGCCTCCACAGTCTTTGGCACTGCGTTAACCAGTTAACTCCTGAGTCAGTGAAAAGTCAGATCAGATGCAGGAATCGCACAGTCACCGACTGACAACGGAATCTGGGTCACACATGGAGCTGTGCTTCGCTAATAGAAGAGAACTATTCAGCAACAGTAACCATGATTCAGATGGGGTGTTAAGTTCCTAATGGATGTTTTTGGATGCATTTCACAAGTCATAACTTCATGCAGAGGAAAGTACTGTAATTATTTCATTTGAAAAAATGAAAGTACACAGGCGAAGGGGATGGATGCTCCTTGTCCCTTTTTGCACAGTTTGTGCAGCATTAAACAATGGGAGTGACTGGCACCGTCTCCGTATGAAAGATGGACGTTCCCTCCGAGTCTGTCAGTCATCCATCTTCCTCCCGTCAATCCTTTTCAGGGTCGGGGGAGGAGCTGGAGTCAATCCTATCAGTCATTTGGCCGGGGCAGGGTACAGACCGGACAGCGCTGCGGTCCGTCACAGGGGCGGCCAATAGAACCAGAGAACAGATGACTCCAACATTTGAACCTCTGGTCAACTTAGAGTCGATGGTCAACATTAATGTAAACAGTGGAAACCTGCACAGTTTGGACTTTTGGACTGACCTTGTAGGACCTGTGCCAAGGTGAAAAGACAAAGGGTTTTCCCAAAGTCAGATTTTGTGGGACTGTCTGAGGAATTCTACAGAGCACCTGGAGAAAAGTCAGGCCTACAACTCGCAAATTCAGTACAAAAAGTCCAGGGAATTGAACCAGCAATTTGTGACTTTCTTGTACCAACAATTCGTCAATTCTTCAGTTTGTTTGTTGCTCTGGTTTTGTGTCATTCACGACCACGTTTCACTCTGAATCAAATCCGTACTATTCAAACTTTCAAACCGACAAAAATATCCCATTTAATGGTGTAGTCTGGTTGTCATTGCGGTGATTAATGGCATATCCAAGATGGATGGCCTGTATATGTGACCACGCTCCTCAGGTTGGAGAGCTTTAGGACACGGGGTCATGATCTCAAAACCTCAACCTGCTGACTGCAGTTTTTAATCCCATAATATTTCACCAACTCCACCTCCACATGTTTATTAATGCAGACGAACCTGCCCTGATGGTTTAAACATTAGTGCGGCAGATGTAATTATTGGGCATGAATCACTCTATAGGAGTGTTTACTGTCTATCTGACCAACAGAATCAGGCCGACGTCTGTCTGTTCAAGCGCCCTTGAACAAGGCACTGAATCACCAACTAGTCTGGCAGCGCCGCATCCAAAGCCAACCTTCTACTTCATCCCTTTAAAAGGACAGTGTGTCCTGCAATGAAATGTGACTGCTAGCAAACAGCTTCTAAAGTGCCCTTGAACAAGGCACTGAATCCCAAATTCATCCTGTGACATTGTGTTGATGCCAACGTTGTTGTCTAAAGAGAAATATCAGTGTGCGTGTCCATGGAATGTATTGGTAATCACTAGTTGGGGCAGGAGAGTAAAAATATATTTTTGGTCAATTTAAGTTTTTGTACATTGGTAGAAACTCACTGTAGAATAACAGCTGTTATATTCAGTATTTTAAGACTTTTTTTTGACTCTGAAACCTGTCAACTTATTATGAGAATTTTAAAGAAATATACCTTTTTATCCAACAAGCCGAGTTATGTTCTCTTTAGATGAATTACAGCCACTGACACAATTAGTTTGTTTGCATGAAGCAGAAGTTAGAGAAATGGAAAAAGTATGTTTTCACAAATCATCAAAAATAAAGTGAGGTTAAAGTTCATTGCTTTCAGTGAAAGGAAGATCAATCTGGGCTCAAACAACATGCAATGGTTTCCATCCAAAATGAACAGGAGCTGCATGTGTGTTTGTTTTTTTCTTCAATCATTTTAAATAAAGAAATAGAAGGATTGACCTGGAGTAACCTTCATTGAAGTCCTTCAGGTCAGACGTTCCGTCTCTGTCATAAACTTTTGTCCGATCACGGCTGTATGCTGCTGTAACTGTGGAGGATTTCACAGGTCATAAAGTTCCAGTAGTCTGCGTCAGATTTCATCCCACATAAAGAAACCTAAACACACTTAAAAACTTTGACGAAAAAAGGCACAAAGATCAGAGAGCAGGATTTCAACTGTAGGTCAGTTACCATAGTAACAGCGCAGCACGCACCGGAGACCTGTCACCATAGGAACCAGTAGTCAGCCAGAGAAAAAAAAAGGAGGGACAGGAGAAGAAAGAGGGATGTAAACAGAAAACAGAAATAGAGAGTGTAAATAGACGGAAACAGAAGAAAGTGGGCGTGAGGAATAAGAGAAACATGAAGTCTCGTAGGCGGAGCGAGGGGGAGGAGATAAAGGAAGGAGATGAGACATTTCAGAGAGGATAACTGTATCCACTCTTTCTCTGTGCATCATATTGTCGACGCAGCACCGTGTTGAGCCTCATCCTGAGGACACGGGAATTGACCGACTTGGAGAAATTCTCCCAAAGTCAAATTGACATGTTGCTGTGATTTCCAGCACTTTCTATTTCTATAAGTGCTCAGTTAAATCGAGGCTTTTATGAAGACGCTCTAATGACCCATTGACTTCTCAGCCGACTTTAGGGCACCTTTTCAAGGAGCTTTCAGGTGCCTACAATTTTGCTAAAAATACATTTTTACACGGCAAGGGACCTTGAATAATCTCAGACCTAATGTGTCACGAGGCATTTATAGCTGGTGGGATACACGGCTGCTGGGAAAGTAGCATCATCATAAATCACTGCAACTGCAGAAAAATAGAAAATATCCGTCTTTTCAAGGGTTTACGTTGTATCTAAATGCAACTGCAGAAAAATAGAAAATATCCCTCTTTTCAAGGGTTTACATTGTATCTAAGAGGATATCAAATATCCGTCTTTTCAAGGGTTTACGTATCTAAATCAGAGGTCACCAGCTATATTTGGGAGCCTGACATTGCTCAGAGGTCACCAACTATATTTGGGAGCCTGACATTCAAATAAAATTAAATAAAATCTAAAATTATTATTTGATGTTTATTTAGAAATGCAGACACGGGCCACATTGGACATTTTGTCGGGTTGGATTTGGGCCACGGGCCACCAGTTGATGATCTTCTTTTTCTTTCGGCTTTGTCCCTTTTTTTTTTCAGGGGTTGCCACAGCAGATCATTGATTTCCATCTCTCCCTGTTCTCTGTATCTTCTACTCTGACTCCAACTACCTGCATGTCCTCCCTCACTGCATCCATATATCTCCTCTTTGGCCTTCCTCTCTTTCTCCTACCTGGTAGCTCCATCTCTAACATTTTCATTTTTCTCAATCTGGCTTCTCTAGCTTTTTCTCCAAACCTTCCTGTCTGTGTTGTCCCTCTATGATGATAGATCTAAATGCTGAGCTGAGAGTTCTTTAGTCAAACACTTTGACCATTATTGTGCAGGGTATCCCTGTGGACGACCGGGGAATTTGTCCACTTTTTTCCATGCGTTGAGTATTTTCTTTGCAGGGTTATTTCTAGTCTAAAAACCACGTTGCTTTGGTTTATAAAAGCGAAAGTTACAGAACAGACACAAGTGTTACCAGGGGAGGCACAAAAGTGATGGAGCTGCCTCTGACACACTTGCTCAGTTCTCTGTGACCTTTACGTAATGAAGTCTGCACTTTGTCACTGGTGTTGAAAATGAACTAAATGTAATTTTGGTCCATTCGTAACAACCTGAATATGCCCCGTTCTTCGGCCTTGTTTATCGTTGTTTTTGTCATCGTCCTCTGGACGTCTTTGCTGCTCGTCGTCTAAATTTACACAACAGTCCGTCCACTTTGCTGCGTTGTCTTTGTGCTACATCAGTTATTATCCTGTATTTACACACTCGGGATTTTGTTAGGTGGAGGGGCGGT
>NC_024311.1:12765634-12790197 GCF_000523025.1 Cynoglossus semilaevis | reverse complement strand
CAGTGTGTCCCCAGGCAGGACACTTAATTCCAAGTTACCTATCATAGCCAGCCACGGGAGGTCACAGCATGTGTCCTCGTGCTGGTCTCAAGCACAGATAAATGGGTTAGAACTTCACACTGAAGAACATCCGGCGTAAAAAGTTGTGCCGCAAAAAAATGTGAAGATGAGTTTCTGGTGTTAAACGCTGTTTTCCAAGTGAAGCCTGGGAAAAAGGAAGTTTATGAATTAACTCTGTAAATACACAGCTCTACTGGAAGAATATCCAACATCTCACCTTTAAGCTTTTCTGATAAATATTCGGATGAGAATTTAAAGGATGCCTGTTTTCAGTCTGATGTTCGTGCGTTGCTGCCAACCCTGGAAAAATAACAGTTATGTGATTGTCTTTGTAGTTTTTGTTGTTGTCAGATTGTTGCTTTGGTCCTATTTTGAGGCATGGGATTCTTACTGTCTGTGATTACTATGCCACGCAGGAACTGTTCTGTCTGGAGATAAAAAGGCCGTGGTTTTAAAGTCTGACTTTTCTGATACAAAAATAGTGTTAAAATTGTGTTTTATGCCATTTAAGGCCTCAGCTATGTTTCTAATGAATGGTTCTCCTGCTAATCAGAATCATCTTTCTAATGAATGGTTCTCCTGCTAATCGGAATCATCCAAAATAAAATTCCTCTAAATGGGATTTCAATGTAGACATAAAAAGAATGGCCAAGGATGTGAACCTTATATGTAAACATTAGTCTTCTGTGATTTGGTGGTTGTTGTCATGTCCACCTCTGATAGAGACAAGCTGCTGCTATGCTAATACTTCTAAAAAGTGATGTTGAATATGATCAAATGTATTTGCGGTGCGAACATCGCTTTTGTTCTCCCGTGAAATTATGTAAAATGTGCCTCTGCTTCTCTCTCAAGGGCAGTGCAAATGTATCATCACTCACACAAATTCATGGGTGAGTCTTTTTAATCCACCGACCTTTGAGTCACAACACGGAGGCAGTCTGCCCAAGTGAAGCTGTATTGGAAATGATTTTCTCTCCTGTGTTAAAGGCCCGACAACAGGCCGCGTTCAGCATCGCTCATCGGTAGTAAACTGCTTATTTAACATTATTTATCCCTTCTAGCCCTTCAAAATGACTTGCATGAATTAAACTAACTATGTGACGGGTGAAAGCAAAGATGGGAACCGTGCCTCGGCTTCTGCCTTCACAGAGTTGCCCACTGGCAGCTGTTCATAGTCATTTACAGCCTTTTTAAAAATTCATGGTGTATTGTAGCTTGATGCCCGGCGTTCGTAATGTATAGTTGGATACTTAAGCCTACTTAGCATTAAAGTGGGGCCGGAAATTTTACCAGCTGCATGCACTTGTGGGAACAACAACCTAATATGATTTGCCTCAATATTTCTGATGAGCTATGAGGGAAAGACTGAAGTGGTTCCTCTTTTTATAACATGCTACACAACTGAATCCTGGAGGATCCAGACTGTAAAAAAAAAAAAAAACAATATTTACACACACTCACTCGTCAACACTTGTTATTGTTTGGTGTAATGCAGATGCCATCGTGTCGTATAGCGTGTTTAGCATCTCTGTTTGCAGTTTTAATATTTAATGGACTTTATGATATCATTTCTTATTAGCGCCTTGGTCAGCACAAACACAACCCTGACTCAGGCCAACGTGGTGTGGACCACTGTGGGCCGCAGTACACACTGTAGACTGGGACTACAAATCGAATGGTTTGGAATGAGATAGACGAGTCGTGTTGGTCCTCCACTGTTAATGAGAGGAAAACAAAAACCAACCGAAGAAAAAGTAAAAGTAATAATAAATAAACATTTCCTGAACATTAACCAATGAAAACCAGACTTTGTTTTGTGGTTTTACAGAACCATTAATAACCAAACTATATCTATATATATATATATATACGGTATATATATATATATATACTGTATATATATATATACTGTGTATATATATATATATATATATATATATAGTATACAGTATATACTGCATATATAAACGTTGTTGCTACTGAATCCTAAAAAAGCATTTTTTTAAAATAGTCATTGCGGTTTGTGTTGATGTCAGTCGTTTGCTTGCGTCTTATATCAAAGCTGAAATCCACCTTTGATGCTCTTACTGTGATTACTGTGTGGGGCAGGAGCCTTTGTGTCTGGAGGTACAATACCTGTGATGTGTCAGTGAAGAAGATACTGAAAACACTGACACGCTACTCCACTCCAGCGCTCCACTTGGTGGACAAATCAAGCATGAACTTTAAATCTCTTTTAAAGATTTTGACCACAAAGGCTCAACACGACACGGACAAACGTTGACGCCACTTCAGTAAATTCTCAGGTAGAACAAATGCTCCGTCAATGGTTCTAAGCATAATTCAATAACGACGTTGTTCTCTGACTTCACGCTGGAACACGGCTCATCAAAAACAAAGGTCGCTAACTTTTAGCCAAACGTTTTCACGCGCAGTAAAAGTCACATTTAAAAAAAACTTCAGATGTTTTTCCGTCAGTTGCTTGAAATGTTGCGGGTGCTAAGACTTCAAAATAGTGGATGAAAAATGACGATGTTGGAACGTAAAGAAAAGCTTTCACTGGGAGTGGAAAGAAAAGAACTGGGATATGAAGGAGAGCAAAGAGTAGACAACAGGAGAGGGGAAGAAATGAGATCAGGCAGCAGAAGGTTAGCCAAAGGGCAAGTGGAGGTAAAGAGTGTGTGTGTGTGTGTGTGTGTGTGTATCAAAGAGATTAGAGCCAGTGTAGTTTTTATTCCGATCACACACTGTCTAATGAGCTAATGGACCTGACAACAAGACCGACACACAGGGTGAGAGACAGTGAGAGAGAGGCGGGCAGATAGATGGGAAGACGGTTGGCTGGTCAGGCAGCCATTCAGTCAGTCAGTCAGCCAGTCAGTCAGTCAGTCAGTCAGCCAGTCAGCCAGTCAGTCAGTCAACCTTTTAGCTGCCTGTCCCACACGGAGCGTTGTGTGACACTGCAGATAAGAGGCTCACCATTCTGCAGTGAAGTAGTGACTCGAGCCTCCTTTGTCTCCCTCCGTCTTCTGGACCTTCGTCTTCTGCACTCCAGACACAGGCATCAAATTAAAATATATCCGACTGTTACGAGCACAGACATTACAAATATGGATGGGACGGCTCTCCTCTAATACAACACGCGATCCATCTTCTAAATTATGTATTGTGAGTTCTGATAAAGGCCAAAGTCGATGTTCCTGATGTATGGGAGGTGTGGTCTTTCTGTCGTGGCTGCGATTGACAGTGAATGTCATTAGCGCTGACCCTATTGTCCACATGACCGAGTGGATTCTCTGTAGGATGCCACTTTGTTACAAAGACTCTGCGATTGATTCAATTACTCTTCTAGATTTTAAGTGCTAGCACCCCCTGTGGTGCTGAATAAGTAACTAACTCTGCTTTGAGTCCAGGCCCTCCTGGTTGTTGTTGCTGATCCGTCTGATTTGTAGTCCGTGGTGCTCTTACTGTTGCTGATGGCACAAACGAGATCCTGAAAAAAAATTGATCCACTTTGGGAAAAGATAATGAGGAATGAAATTCATGTTTGTGTTTTTAAATTTGATAAACCAGATGATAATCTGACTACTAATATCATTACACATTATTTTATATTTATGAAACACAAAATTGATTTCAAAATTTGGACAGACTGAAAACAACCGTCCTGAGAATTATGTAACTGACTTTTGCGCTAACATTTCAGTTAGCATCATCGATTCAACAGCATTTCGACTGCTACCACAAACCGTTGCTTGCTGAGACCTAGACTTTAAAGAATTTCCTGTTTTTTCCCATTTTCAAAAATGTCCAAAATTACATTATAATTGGTCACAGGTTTATTTTTTTCCTGGCATTCACGTTACATTGCTACGTTTGTTATTAGCATCTATGCGTCTCCTCTGTGCCGACCAGCACTCCTGTGAGAATGTTCGACTGCTGTAAAGTTTTTAGAGCTCCTTGATGAGGTGTGTTCATTGTTGCTGATGCCTCTGATTTGGAAGCTGCAGCAGAGACAGAGTGAGGGAGTCAGAAGATAACATCAATCACCGCGTCAACAGGCACCTTCACCACTTCAGCTGTGTGTCTCTCAGGTCAAAGACCGTCAAGAAGGAGGCTTCAGTGTGGAAGCCATGTACTTACTGGCGCCTCCTGTGGCAACGATACACTGTATAGTTTCCCCATTGTAGGACAAATAACGGACTTAATTATAATTTATATGAATTATTAAGGATTAAGATTACGTTTGGAGAAAGGATAACAATAATAGAACATTAGAAACATACATTTTTCTTTTTAGCACCAAGACGTGCTCATGATTTCGCTGACTCTTAGCTTAGCTTTAGCCATATCATATACTGCAGTTAGTGTAGTAATATGTCATTTTAATTTTCACTGATATTTGTGTGATGCTGGGCCAGCTATTCAGCATCCAAAGGATGTTTTCTTAAGCATCTTGTGACAAACATCAGCGGAGGTGGGGTGCCTACACAAAATCCCAGTCCCTGTTTTTCTTCTTTCTGGTCGATGCGTCTCTTTTGAAAGTCTGACCCCCTGTGGTTTATCATATCCTGTGCCACAGATTCTGTTTGTGGTTTCCAGGGCAGCAATCAAAAAGCCTACAAAAGAACATCTTAGAAAAATCACTAATGAGTGTGGCTTGTGAGAAGGCTAAACAAGGGCAGCGGTGCATTAATGTCTGTTTAAAATGTCAAATTGATAACTGGGTTTTTTTTTGGTCCTGTCCATTTTGACTTTGATGGCGTGCTCAAAATGTGCTTTTCAGATGAAGTATTTGAAGTGTATGGTGTGGTGATAAAACGCCTCACAGCAGGGAGGTTTTGAGTTGATGATTCTGGTGTGAAATGTTTCACCCCGTCATTTCTTCCGGTAACTTCTGCGTCCTACAACAGGCTGGAGCAGCAGAGGGTTTTCATTTTTACTGATGTGGATTACAACTATATCCAAAGCAGTTGAATAAAAGTCAAATGGACCGTCTTAGTTCCTCGAAGACGTTTCACCTCTCACCCAAGAGGCTTCGGAACATCTTGGTATTAAACCTCAGAGTGGCTGAACACCTGAAACAGGGATCGTTGTAGTGACCACACGAAGAACCAAAGGCAGGAGGGTCGTGATCACATGGGTCGAGGTGTGAGTGGGGGGTTGTTAGAGACACCTGGTGTCTATTGGTATTACTTTGAAAAAACATCAAATGTAAAACTATATATTTTTTTAAGGTCATGCCACAGCGTAGTACAATCATTCACTCCGAAAACATTAACATTTACACGAGTTTAAGTTTGAAGTCACTGAGATGCTGCTTGTACTAATTTTACATACCGTCTGTTCTTACGTTTGTTATGTATAGACCATGTTGTACTGATGTATTGTGGTGCCGTGTGGGCATCAGTGGAATGGTGTCATGGTGTCACACATTTTGGAAATACATGTTTTTACCTGCTGGTTTTATTGTGTGGTTCAAACCAGTGGTTCCCACCGGTTTTGGCTTGTGACCCCATTTTGACATCACAAATTTCTGGTAACCCCAGAGAGTACCGTAGCTGTCAATCAAGATGCTGCAGATCAGATATTTTTAGATGCTGCATTTTATTTGCAGCAACCCCAAGGTTGAGAAACACTGTTTTAAGTGTTTGCTTAAAAGGTTTTTATTGCCCACTTGCTTGTCATGCAGACGAACAAAGGACACTGCAGCTTGGTTGGAGCCGCAATTATACAGTAGTTTGGATGATGCTGGTTTTCTGAGAGTGTTAGTCATTCTGTTTTTCCCCACTGATTCCCAGAATTTTATTCAACATTTTCTGGTCATGTTTCTCTCTTGGTCGTCTTTTAGTGGAACTCTCTAACTGAGTAAATTATAGTAGTATTTTCTAGACAATTCGTTCATTAAACGCTGGTGTAGGATCTGCTGCTGCGATGGCGAATTCAAAACATCTTGAATTTCAAGATGTTTTTATGTCCACATACTGGTGGCCCGCGGGCCAAATCTAGCCCACTGAACTGTCCAGTCCAGCCCGGGGCTGAATACTGATACAAAGATCAAATACCAACGTAAGTCCTACGAGATGAGACAGATTATCATTTGTGGCAGCATTATGGACAAAAGTGTTAGAGAAAACATATAAAAAGTGTCTAAAACCTAACAGAAACAGACCCAGATGAAGTTTCCAGGCCAGGACTCAGCTGTCCACTTATAGCTGAAGGACAAAGGACACACTTATGAGGATTACAAATTTAGCCAGAAGCAGACGGATGCTTTGAGTGAAGAGAGAGACAAGCAGTCTCTATTAATCTGCTGGAATCATCACTCAGCAGAAGAGGAGACCAGAAGCACCGACTCCCAACTATGAAGCTGTCCTTAGCCCTTGTCCCAGAGGCTCAGCACTTCCATAAATCAGCAGAGAAAGGCTTCAATACCAGCAGGATAGAAGGCTGTGTACGGCTCGGGACTCGAACGAACAGAAGTTGGAATTCTTGTAGCGGGACAGATGGTGATGACAAAACCAAAAGTGCTCAATGACCATTTCCGTCAGAGCTGGAAGTGGATTTGTGATCAGTTAGAACCAGCAAGGAGGTGGATTACTGCTAACTGAGTCATTACTCTCAATATTTGTGCCGTTTGAACTGAAAGCGGAGGGTTCTGTTGGGAGGTTCAAATCCTCTGGAAATGAAAAGGATCGAACCTGTCGAGACCGCTTTGACTTAAAAAAATGTGGGTCAAAATGTTCTAAGACAGATGTTTAGCCATTCAAAAAGTTAATCACTAAAACATGCCACCACATGACTTCAGGCATCTCCAACGATTTTGACATTTTTAATAACATCCTTGTCTAGGGTGGAACCTCAAAAATGAGAATTTTCAAACCAATCTTGGCTGGACAACCTCAAGTCATCGAAGCTGTGCAACATATTATGATCTGGCTCCAAGTGATTCCCCCTTGAGTCCCCCACGCTCCTCAAAGACAAAGACCTGTTCTGTTGTGATCTGGTTCCAAAGATATTCCTCAGAATATCTTCAAAAATCTGCGATAGCAACACTATAAAGAACGGAGAAATGTCTTAAAAATGTATCTTGGTTTTTTTTTAGCTTGTCTTTAAACTTGGTGTTTTAAAAATGGCTTTTTTGTATAAAATATTTTCAACAACGACATGAGCAGTACTACTAAATCAATGGCTTATTCTGAATATACGACTGATACAAGTTCAAGCCTCGTCTTCAGAGATGTCAGATTTGTGTCTTCCTTTGTACGACTGTCATACTTTGGACTGAGGATGTTTTCAGTCAAAGACGTTTGAAAATTGAGTTTTGCCTCGTATTTCAAAAAACTTTCCGTCTGCCTTCATTTTCCTTATCAGCTTGTTTTTGTTCCATACGTTTCAATTTGTACTATCTCTCAGTTAGAACTTTTATTTGCCAAGGCTTTACGCTGTGACTTTGGAGCCGAATGAAGTCTACGTAATTATTTCACACATCAAATTGAGCCGTGCTTCTGAGGAAAGAAATGTGAACAACGCCAGTTTCTGTCAAATATATATTTTCAGCTCAAATTTCACTTCAGGCCAAACCAAGAGCACAGCACTTCAGTTCAGCCTGGTAGTTTTTAAAAAAAAAAAAAAAGTATAGAAAGCTAAGCATGTTGAAAAAAGACCAATGTGAATAATGTAAAATAGTTTGCTAATTAACTAATTGGTGTTTTACACTGGATATCGTTTGAGAAGTGATGCTCGTCACTGCTGCGGCCATAAAAATGACATTGATAAATGACACGGTCCCATTCAGCCACACTACACTGGGTTGTTGGCCATGTTCAATAACAGCAGCGCTGCATAGAGACATTAGACTGTATGTACACTTGTCCTGTGTACAATATATTGACATGTACTTGCAATTATGTAAAGCAGACGATATGGTAAAGTCTGAAGTTTACAGTGGTCCTCACAAAGGTAGACGAGCAGTCACAACACACTCTGCACAGTGTGGACAAGGAAAAAAAATCACTTCTCAGTCCAATGTGTGGGCAGTTTTTTGAGTCAGGGTATGATAGAAAACACACACACACACACACACACACACACACACACAGACGCAGACAAACACTTACCCACAATCAAAGCAATTACAGCAAAACCCAATGGAGGATAGAGATTTAATGGTCAATTTAAAAATCAAGACTTGAATACAGTTGGAGTGTTTCATTAATCTTTCCACAAGGCTGTTTCCGTGGGTTAATAATGGAGATCTTTCCACAGGTGTTTTTATCTTTTGGATGCTGTTACTATTTGAATTTCATTTTTAGAAATTTTTAGATTTAGTTTTTTTTTTATTTATGTGGGTTATATTCACTTCCATTTTTTTTTTATACTTAAAAATATGAATATTCCAGTTATTGACTTGTTTACTTGGGGAAGGATCGGGCGGATTAAAGAACAAAAGTCGATGCCGTAACCTGAGAAGAACAGCTGCACATGTTGTGTTTGTGCGGCTGTGTCTGTGTGAGTTTGAACAAATAAATATCTGTAGCTTTACTGAATATCGACTGTCACTCAGCTCCTAATCCAAAAATCTGAGTTTTAAAATCTTTAGTAAAATAAAAAACAAATTCCTTCCAAAGGATGAGTTGTCCATATTAGGAATAAAAAAAAAAACCCTCTTACTTTTATTTGCATTTAAAACAGAAATGTCACTGACATTTATGTCTCATTGAAATTCAAGAATAATTGTGAGTTTCTTTCTCCTAGTTTCAAAGTGGCAGCCCTGGGGAACCACTATCAAAACTCGCTCTATGATTTTTTTCCCTGACGCTCAATAGCAATTATTGCCTTCAGATGAAATGAACTGGAAAAACAATAATGCCCCAAAGTAAGTGGAGTAATAAATCTGGATAAACATATTACCAACATCTGTTTTTAGGCTTCTTATTAAACTGTGTTTAGTCAAAATTGATTTCACTTTTTGTGTCATCTGCATCACCTGCCACCTACAGTACCTTTTAATGATATATATCCTTAACCTTTCTGTGTCATGTGACTGTCGGTTGACACAAAAGGTGTTAGAAGGAGTTTTAACATATTTTTTTAAGCGGTGCGACAGCCAGTGACGCATGTGTCACTGATTTGCTGTTACTGACGTATATATCGATTCACACAAGAAAAAAAACAAAAAAAATCTCGCTGTGTATCTGCAGCCGAGCTGCTGTTTTTGTATAAGGTTCACCTTATTTACTGCATGTGCCTTAAATAGCTCATTTTAACAACTTGAAAAAAAACTCCTTTGAGTGCTAGCATTGTGATGGAAATTGAGGCAGAACTACAGTAAATGTATCTCACTTTTACAAATTAATATATAAAAAAATGACGTAAATAAGTATGAAACAACAGGTGTTTTTTTTTCTATGTTCTGTGTCTGCCTTGGAGACTACAGAAACTGGCCTTTTTAAAAGTAGCATTCGGAGTAGCTAACGTCATGACAAATTCTAATCTCTTTCCCAACCAGTAGTGCTGCAGGCCTTCACAACATAAATAATATGTAATTTAAAAAAAAGTAAATAATAAAATTTTAAAAATCAATTGGTTATACTGTCATTTTACACACCCCTTTTCTCTCTTTTCCTGTTAGCAACACAAATGCTAACTCGATAGCTATTTACGAAAAAGGCTTGTAGCACAGCAATTACCGTGAGCAGGAAAATCACACGATGTCGGAAAATGAGTCTATAATAGACAGGTTTACAACAAAGTCAAACCAGAACAAGTTACACGTGAGTAAGACGACATAGAGTTATAGTTATGGTGGACGTCATGGCAACATATACAGTCTGTAATAAAGACACAACCATCTGGACACTACAGAATGATCCTGCTGTACTGAAGTGGCCTTTGCACTGACCGTCTCTCACTCTCGTCTGCTGCCAGGTTTTGTCTGACTGTAATTTGACCTGAAATCCAGCACTTGTGAGGTGATATTTTTTTTGATACAAGAAACACCATGAATAACTGTTCAGCTGTTCAACAGAACATTAGTGTAAATATAAAGAGAATGACTGGTACCAGAAATGGGTATTTAGGTTTTGTGGTTAGACATTGGGAAAGCCTTTTTGACTAAATACATTTTCAGAGAAAAAAAAAGAGTTTTTTTTTTTGTTGTTTGTTTTTTCAGCAAAAGTTAAGTTTATTTAGTTTACTGAGCTCTGCTATCTCAATGAAGACAAATAAATTCAAGAAAGGATTTAATGTATGCTCTTCAACGCATAAAAAACCCTTTTGTTAGTTTTATTACAGGGATAAGACAGATTTACTTTAAAATAAGGGCTGCCATAATTCCCCAGCAGTGGAGAAAAAGGGCGGTTGTTTAATATTGATTAATCAGGATTAATTATGGTGTATTCACAGCTACCCCATGAGAATGAGTCGAAAATTGGTTGAAATGGCAAATCATAAAGTTCAAGGACAAATTCAAAAGACAATTCAAAAGTTTCCACTACATCTCAATCTGCTTCGTTAAGGTCACGGAGACAAAGTCACGAAGACAAAGTCCTCACATCATGGCTGTTTAGGTCGCAGTCTAAGATGTAGCCGCGGTGGTGCAGTTCACTGAAAACACTGATACCATATGCTGATGATGAAGTTATATATATAAAACTTCATCATCAGCATATACTTTATATATTTTTTTATATATTTGTACAGTTTCCACTGTGAAATTCAAGTGGCACACGTTCTTCACAGTCACGCTGGCACCTTCATACTTTTTACTTGTGGACTCTTCAATAATGCAGAAACAAACAGCTGGCTACTCCTTTCACATGCTGCGTCACCTCTCACTGGTGACAAAAGTTCCACAGTCATTTTGGGATTTTAATGGGTCACACTTTTGACAGCCCGCATAGTGAATTTACTTCTGGAGGCCAGCGAGAACAGTCGAGGACATCAATGATTTAACATGTCCTCGTCTCATCCCACCGCAGGCAGATGGAACACCTACCACAGTGGTCTTACTGTAGTACTGACGCAATTCCTCCAAATTCCTGCAGGGCTCCGTTTAGCTCAAAATTAATATTCGGATGAAACTTCAAAACAAAGGCAAACTTGGGCAAACCTGGTGGCCATCAGGCGTAAGTGCAGAGACGATGTAGACGATTTTGTTCTTACTTTTTTTTCTCCAGTTGCTGTGTTTGAATAATGTAATGCCTGATATACTGCGTTGAACTTTCATTGGCCAGCGTTTTGTCATTTTACTGTGTCATTTGCTTGTGCTGCAATTTGGAAGTTTTACAACCTGTGTTGTAGGAATGCAAGAAAAGTCACAACAATCCTTAAATGGTTATGAAATAGTTTGACATCGACGACTGTTCTGCAGCTCATTTAAATCTGCAGCATCGGCAGTTGGTTCCTGATAGCTCCCAGTCCCATGAATATCAAGCACACGGCAGGAAGTCCCCAAACATTTCCATCCAACTTCAGGGAAGGTAGAAGATCTTGTTCTAAGCTGCTGCTCTCCCGTCGATCCGACTGAGTCAGGACTGAGGTCAAGTGACTAACTGACCAGATAACTGGCTGACAGCCTTAGTGATGGCTGAACGACTGGCTGGCTGGCTGGTTGATGAAATATCTATCTGGGTGACTGACTGAGCCGCTGCATGGTGAAGGCTCACAATTCAAAGCCAATAGAGCAGAAACAGCGGCAGCATCTGGAGGTGGGATCAATACACACAAATACATTAGGATAGAGAGCTGTGCGCCTCCATGAGTTGGGAAAAAGAGATAAAAATAGGCCTTTGATTTGTTGCAACTCGGTGGAGTTTGCTGTGTTTGCACTTGTGTCTTGTCATATATGTCGTTGGTCAGAGTCTAGTTTTGTACTGAAAAGTGATTCAACTCTGTTTCCTTAAACTAAAGATGCAACAATTTTCTTTACATAACTGAATATATCTCATATTCAGCGCAGACTTGATGATTTCTTACGACATACTAGCGTGCTGTGGCACAGTGGGCGGGAATGACTGCACCAGGGGTCACGGGCCCATGGTTGAAGACCACTGCTGTGTTGTATCTGCCATCTGTCCACTACTATTTATAGTGTGACACATCAATTATCACTGACTTTCATCAGTCTGTATTTGATGTCAATGGTTTAGAGTGCTACAGACTGTAAGAAGTTGTTACTGGGTTGTCCAGCAGAGGGAACCCCTGAGTTGTCCAGACAGTGATGATATGTGGTTTTGCTGTTAGCAAAAAAAAAAAAAAAACCCATTTAGGTTTGGCTTTCGTAGCATGTTTTATGTAACGTGTGTGCAGTGAACGCTGCATTAATATTCACCATTGTTACAATCTCAGTCCAATAGCCACCGCACCTTTAAATAAACATTTTCCACCCACGGCGACACATACAATTTGTCTAAACTTGATTTATGGAAAAAGTGACAGCCTTATTAGTATTTATATCAGCTGTGTTGGTTACCAAACCATCACCGTGGCGACAGACAGTGTCTGTGTATGAATGAAAGAAAGTCGGAGAGGGAATTTTATGCATTTTACTGAGGGCAGAGACGGTGACAGGATGTCATGCTCCTCAACAGTCAGACCCTCCTGAGACCAAAATCAAAGAAGGCTTAAGCTGACTGTTTGAAATATATTTGATCCATTTTTTTTTGGCCTCCATGCAGGAGTTAGCAGCAACTGCAGGCGTTGTTTTTTTTTTTTTTTAATATTTACTACGTTCTATCATCCTGAGAGAATTCTCCATCAATGGGACATGAATGTAACCTTTTGATACAAGGGCAAACAGCTTGGCTTATATTTATCACCACATGTTTGTTTGACTTCTTTAACATTAATTGATTTCAAGGTTGCAAAACATTAGATACATTTTGTTGATTTATGTTAAAATATTTTATTTCTTTCAAACAAATAATGTTGCTTACCACCAGGTGTATCCAAACTGACATAAAGAATACAACGACTGAGGGTCAACAAATGTTTCTTTACTAGCAGTAGATCACTGGATTACAAGCTCTACAGCGCCGTCTACTGGTCAGCACATTTCTAACCTTGCACATCGACACTTTTGAAGCTAATACTTCAGGACTTCATTGCACTTGATTTAAAAACTCTGTAATTCCTAAAAACAAACCAACTCATTTGCTCATTAAACAAAGAGAATAAAAATGAAAAATTAGTGCAATTTTTCGCACACACACAGGCACAAATATAGAATTTCCACTTGTTGTGTCCCTTAGGAGTCCCTGCCACCCACTTTGGGAACCACAGTGTTATGGCAACTTTAAACAAACATTCCTAAAATCTGCAAAACTAAAGCAAACACACAAACTCATATTAACAAAAAAATATATATAATTGAATTTTTAGTATAAGGTTGAGGGGATTTTTTTTTTTTGGGGGGGGGGTTCTTTTGTTACATAACAGCTGCCCATGTGCCCTAATTTGCCTCAGAGCTGGTCTTTCTACATGCTTGGCTGCAGAGCCTCAGAGCCACACACCATGTTACAACCCTTTAATATTTTCCATTCATCTCAGTTTAGAAACTGTTCACAGTAATATGCTGTTGTCCCTTTGGGTGAGACGCTGCAGCCTGTGAGAGGCTTATGTTAATTAGGTGTAATTCCTTTGACCTGAGTGTAAATGTGAGTCCTCTCTCTTTGCTGTCATTTTCCCAGCAAATTTATTTAAATATTTATTCCCTCTTTCATTTTTTATCGCCGCCTCCTTCAGTTTCTGCCTCCTCCACTGCTTTACTCTTTCTAACAGATCGCTAATTGTGGATCACTGCGGCAGCAGAGGTTTGAGGTGAAAGTGCGGAGAGGGTTTTTTTTTATGTCGCCGCCAGGGCTGAAGGCAAACGGTGGCATCCGCAAAGTGAATGATCCCGTGTGCTACAGTGTGTGTTTACAATACCTCATGAAACCATGCATGAATCTGATGTAGTTTGGTGGAAATTTTAGACACACAGACGCACACATACACGTGCACGATCATGCATGGACACACAGGGCACACACACACACACACACACAAACTGGGCCTGCAGACAATCGATGTCTTAGGTTTTCAGTAATTCCTCTCTGCTTCAATTTGTCGAAGCAGAAAATGACAATTTGCCACAATCACACAGGACGTATGGCTGCACAGAAGTACACACCAGCAAGTACACACAGGGCGCAGAAGCTACAGAAATAAAAAAGAAAAAGAAAAAGAAATGGGAAGTAACATCATTTAAAATGAATTTAGAAGGGAACAGAGTGCTCCTCAGTGTAAGAAAGAATCCCCGGTGCAACTTCATTGAATATTTAATTTCACATCAGCTACGCCGTTTAGCTTCTTCTCTACCTTTCTGACGTGTGTGTGTGCGTTTATGAGTCACTGTGGCTGCAGCAAAATGGCAAAAGTTCACAACCACCTGTGTTCACCAGCTTGCAGACTGGTGATGGACTACCTCACTGATCCACTAGATGGCGATGGCTTTGATCTTTAATTGTGTTGAAGGGAGTTATGAGAATGTAATAGTTGTCAACATCAGTAACAACTTTACTCAATATGTCGTCAGGCAGATTTCAGTCTGTCAAACGAATGCGACAAATTTTTGGGACAGATCTGTGAAAAGTTTTCTATTGGTGTGTTTTTCTTTGTTGTCGTTATCACTGAAGAAGGGTATTAACATTGTGGTATTGATTTTTTTTTCTCCCACCTATGTAACCTGGGTTACTTCATGAGTTACATTTCAGTGACAGGGGAACATGAAGTATTACCTCGAAAAGAGCTACCGTGGTGAATGATGAACTTCCTGCCCTTTACTTCACAGCAGATGTATTTAATTATATTGCAGTTTCAAAAGCCACAGATATTTAGGTTTTTACTCCTGATTTGTGTCAAACTTACTTTGGTTGAGGGGCCACGTACAGCCTGATTGGATGCCAAGTGGGCGGGACCTGTACACTATTAATAACAATAAGTCCTTGTGCATAGCATAATTACCTATTAATAACAATAAGTCCTTGTCTTCTCCCTTTGTTTTCCTGCAAATAAGTATATTAGAAAATATTCATCAAGTGGCCCGGATTGAACCCCCCAGTGGGCCGGTTTTTGCCTGCGGGCCGCATGTTTGACACTCCTTCTCTGAAGGTATGTCCCAACAGGTTTTTGCCTGCGGGCCGCATGTTTGACGCTCCTTCTCTGAAGGTATGTCCCAACAACAGTAACATCTGAGGGCCACTTTTCTTCCTTGTGTCACATGTTAGCAGTGGTTGCTTTGAAAGGCACGTCTTCCTTCTGCAAGATCATTAATACTCACATTGTTTCTGACATTTGAGTGTGTGCTGTTTTTTTTTTTTTTTTTCACACATTACATAATGACAACTTGCAGGTCTGTAAAAGCAGCACATAGAAACAGTTACTATAGAAACACCACAGTAAGAGCACCCTCCCTAGTAACTACACAAGTTTTCATTTCTTTCTTTGAGACAGAAGAAAGGGGTTTCACTCTTTGTGTCCCCCCTCCTCCCTCCACCCCCACCTCCCTCACCCACTCCCTTGATTTGAAACAGTCAACAGTTCCCCCTCTCTGCTGCCTCTGTGTTCTACTTTCATTCTGCGTCTCACTCCCTCACCTCCTTTCTTCCTCTCAGCCTCCTCAGAGGCCTCTATTTCTGACTCTGATACACTGCACTGGCACACGGAGCTGTGACTGACAATGTCATGCCCCCAGCGTCTCCATCTGTTGTGTTTTTCTAAGGTGTCATTCATACGCTCTCTGTGTGTCTGCTCTGACTGAAGACAATCAAGTGGACCTGGTTGTGCATCGCTTTACTTTCGGGTTCGACCCTGATTGGTTTTGTGACTCTTTCTCTCGACCTAAAACAGAAAACCACCAAAACTAGAGCTAAAAAGTAAATCAGTGCAATTTCAATGAAATGCAAATTGTGAAACACCTACAGTAAATACCTTAAACCCTACGCCCCCCAAACCAGGGTTGGACCACTTTGAGTAGGATGAATAGTGGAAAAGCTGTTGGACCAGATTACATACCAGTGGAAGTATGGAAAAGTACTGGTTTTAGTACCTATTTTCAAGAACAAGAGTGGTGTACAGACGTGACCTACTGTAACAATGTTGATTAGCCATACACTGAAGTGAAGCTGAGGTAAGAGGTCAAATACTACAGATGCAGTTTTTGCTTTGAGAGTGCAGGTAGAAAAGGTCAGAGGTCAGAAGTGTCTTTATAGATTTAGAAAAAAAAGGAAAGCATTTGACGGCGTCTCTGGGGAGGAACTGTGGTTATGTACGAGACAGGAGTGGCAGAAAAGTATGTGAGTGTAAGTGAATGGGATTTCTATACTGTATGTGGCCCTTTGATGGACTGATGCACTGTGTGGGGTGAAACCTGCTGCTCTTGCGCCCTCTGCCTGTTACGCTACATAGAACTTGAGTGAAAACTAAACAGTTGTGTAAGATTGACGTTAATCATGCTTTTAAAAATATAACATTTTGCTGATTGACTTACACATAACACATTAAATGTCCCTAAAAACTCCATCCCAGACAATCCAGTAAAAAGTCAACCTACTGAATTAGACCCTCGGTGGACCCCAGTAATTGCACAAATTTAGGATTAGCTCTAATCTGGACCAGACAAACTAGCTGTCAGCCTAATCTGTGTCCTAAATATATATATATATATAATATAAAACGGATAATATCCTTCAAATTTGTTTCGCTCTCTCTGACGTGTGTATGACACACATCTTTATCAGATATCGTGTCTGTTATATTTTGATCCAAGACGCTAACTTAGCTAACCACGTCTCGATTTGTCTTCTATCGTTAATATGTCAGTGCGACTTCAAAAGTGTCCTGTAACTGCATCCTCGCAGTTTTCCCCCGGTGCAAGCTGATGATGCAAGAGGGAAATCCTGCACAGACCAGACCGTCCTTTTTTTGGTTCGGCCTTCACGGTCTGTTCAGCTAATTATATCAGCGCTGGAGGACACACAGATCACGTTGTCTGAAGGAGGTGGCCTCAGGATCGGGACACAGCTGCAGTCTTCTCTCTGCTTGATTTGTCATCCATTACCGTTGACAGTTCACCTGTGTTGAGAAACCTGCTTTCTGGCAAATAAAAGACAAAAGCTATTTGTGTCTCTGGGAGAAGTGCTTTTGAGCCTTTTCCCCTGAGGTGGCGTCAGTTGATGCCGACAGATTCTTGGTTACTTCGTGACCGAAGGCCGCAGCTTTCCAGCAGCGCACCTGTGGCGCTAACGCAATGGAGGCTGGAAAAGTAGAATAAATTATCAACATCAATCACAGACAATCAGATGAGTTTCTCTCATTCCATTTAACAGCAGTTTGGTCCCTGCACACACCGACACTGAAATGAAGGAAAGAGCCCAGGAATCTCCTGTGAGGAAAGTGCTGTTCTTTATCACAGACACAGCGTCTAAAGGCACAAATATATTGGTTGTCATTCCAAAAATTCAACTGGTGTTGAAATACAAACATTGCCAACAAACGCCAGTCTGTGAGGATTTATCCAAAGAGGGCGAATATGACTGAATTAAAAACACATATGTGCATTTTTATTCGTTGGCTGGTGGAGTTCATGTTCTCTTTAGTTCTTTCACAGCTACAGTACACATTCTAATGGACTATACTGTATATAAGTCACTCCTTTCTATTTACACATATGTGTTGATGACAATTACTAGTTGGAGTAGGAATTTAGATGTCGGCAAAAAAAAAAGGACTTTTTCTTTCCCATAGCTTACCGCTTGAAGATTTTTTTATTTTTGCACAAATAACTCAAAACCATTATTGTTTCCCAAAGATTTTAGGGTGAAAAAAAATCCACCTAAAACGCCATATTGTGCAGCCTCTGATGTTTCATCAAACCTTCTTGCATGTTGACGTCATTCAGTGCATCCTGTTTATCTCTCTTTTGTGACCGGCAAATAGTTTTTAGGTGATTATCGCCACCTTCTGGGCTGACGTATGTGCATCATTATCAACATTTGGGGAAATGAGACGAGATATTTTCTCTGTTAAACCAGATTAAACACATTGATTTAACTAAATTATTTAAATAACCTTTACCATATAAACCAACCAAGTGTTACGTTGTAAAGAAAATGCCTTTTAAGTTTTGGGTTTGACCTTTTATTTTTCTCCCCCTGCAACAGTTACTTTAACTAATCCCCTCATCTTCTCATCCATGTTTTTCTTATTCTCAAAGTGCAAGCTCACGTGAAACACCCTTGTCCCTACAGATGAAGAAGTATGCACACTGCAGCATATATAGTAGTGGAGCCCATGGGGCAAATATAAAAATATACAGAGTCATATCTCCCTCTGTTGCTTTCACCCCCTCCCTCCTCCCCTTCTACCTGCACACTCTTTATGTATTCATCCCTCCTTCCATTCCTGTCTCCTTTGTACATCAGTGATTTAAACGTCCTACCGAGGGTCCTGAAATATCTTCCTTTGATCTGCATTCTGCCTTTACTGCGGGGATTAGCGAGAAAGGTTGATTTTACTTTCTGAACTCATTTGTGCTTTTGTTTGTCAGGCGAAATGTCAAAATACGTTTACTGCAGTATTTGTTCCTACAAAATTAATTCTCTATAACAAAGAGAAACAAATTTAGAATTAGGATGCGTACGAAAAAGTGAAGAGGCGAAAATGTGATTGAAACACTACAAGAGTTGTAATCGGTTCAAGGTTTCTTCTCTTGTCATTGTATTTGCATATAGCAAAACATTTATTCTGAAGTGCGAAGTATAAATTCACAATATTGTTTATATATATTTATATATATTTTTTATTAGCTGACTATGGCATCAGTACGTTTTTCAACTCTACATGAATTCCTTTTGAGTTTTCCGTTGTTTTCGTCTCAGAAAAGAAGATTGTTGAGTCAAGTCTGATAAGAATCAGTCGACGATATTAACACTGGTCCAAAACCCATTAGGTCTAAGTCAGTGGTTCTTAACCTCAGTTTGATCGAACCCCAGGGGTTCAGTGAGTCAGTCTCAGGAGTTCGGTGGAGGACAAGACACACACCTGACTCATCTGATTCCTGATGACACGCCCCCGCTTGGCCATCACCGAAGGGTTCGGTGAATGTGCACAAGAAACTGGTGGAGTTCAGTTCCTCGGTTAAGGAGGTTAAGAACTGGTCTAAGTAAAGTACTTAGTTGCAGACTTTCATTTACTGGTGGAGTTCAGTTCCTCGGTTAAGAAGGTTATAAACTGGTCATTTTTTCTTTGTTTAAGTGACTCATTTTCGGAAGCGGAATTTGTACGTGCTGCATTTCTGCAGATCACAGGACAAGACACTGGTGTTCGTGACCCACAGTGTCTTTTGTAGAGACCAGTGGCCGGGTGTCATGTTCTGTACCAGACATTTGGCTGCCGATATTAAGGCTTGCTGGATCCTAAAGTTGGGACAGCAGCTGCCGTGCTGCTCTGCCTGTGTCCCTCAGATGCTTCTGTGCATTTTAATAGTGTTCCCCACATGTGGTCCTTACACAAATGTTCCTACAGAGCCACTCTCTGTGCCTCCCTTCTTTTAGCCACCTCCAGGACCTCCGCCTCATCCTGTCATATACACAAGAGACAAAAGAATCCCCAGGGACTAATACACTCCAGAGACAGGCACACATTAAAATAAAGACCGTCAGAGAAAAGCCCTGATGGAGAAGATTTACAGGGTGGCACTACCCTCTCCTGCTAACTCCTTCTTGACTCCAGTAAGTAGAACCGTGGAGTACTTACTCTTTTCAGGTGTAACTAATTAGCTATACACAGAATGGACAGGACCTAATTAGCTTCTCAGGAGAAAGGAAGCTAAATTATTTATAACTAAATTACTTCTGGCTGTCTCTGGCCATGAAATTGACTTACTGTGGCCCAAGACGGGCGTAAAGGCCAAAGTATTTTCCTTGATAAATCCGGCAATTTGATTTTAAATGACATTTCAAACATCCTGCTGGTTAGAGCGTTGTTATTGACTCTAAGGAAAAATAAAGGAATAAAGGCTCATTATACGTTTTAACATTGTTTCTGTCAGATTAAAAGTCATTTCTGTCTGTTATGGTGTTGGCTTTTGTGCTTTGGTCATTACGAGTAGACGGGAACAGCCTTCCTTAGCTTGACTAAAATCTCAATAGGATTTGAAGCACATTATAACTGCTTAAAATGCATATATATTTTAATATATTCTGAAATGAATAGCGTTCCGTGTTATACGTGTTTTCTGAGTTATTTATTTTCTTTTTTCGTCTTCTTGATTTGCATGGTTTATCCTATAGGTTTATCTTCTCTTATCTCTCGCTTTGAAATAACCTCTCCTGATTTAATGTATATTTTCAACTGTGTTTGTAGTGTGTTTTCTTTAGTGCTTGTTTTGTCCCGTGTGTGGCTTCTGTTAGAATTCCCTTGCATACTTTCATGCATTAATTTGTTTGTGTATGTTTACCACTTCATCATAAGAGGCTGGCACAGAACATTTTGTTAGTATTAGAATAAATGACAGCGTCATCTGCATATCATTTTGCCTGCTTTTGGATTTTTTTTTTTTTTAGATTTGTTTTTTTGAAATTATCTTTTTAATTCTACTTACCAGGATTATGAAACACATTGCTGAGGCATTTATAAAATAAAATACACCAGAAGGTCACCTCCCCCACCCCCCCCACCCCATTCATTGTACACACAATAATACATCTTAGGTCAAAAATGGCTAAGAATATGAATCCTAAATTCCAGATGTTAAACTAAGATGTCTTGTGATAAGAAATGACACAGACTTTACAAAGATTTTGTGATGTTTCTGTCAACATGAAAAAACGTTGCTTCAACTAACAGTAAAGGGACAAATGTCTGTCTTCAACTCAGGTTTCCCATCAGGAAGTAAAAAAGAGCTTTAAAAAAAAAAGAGACGGAGACAGAGACGTCGATGAATAAAGATGAATCCAATAAAAATGTGCGTCCGGCAGTGAGAGGGTGACCCGGCCCTGACTGCCAGTTATAAACTGAATGAGACCATTTCAGCAAAACACTGCAGTTTATTTCACACAGATGTACACAAACTGCACCCGGGGAGTTGCACCGTTGTACAAAGGTTTGCTTCCCATTGCTTGTACTCAGCAACGGTTCTGCTTTGTTGGCACGTGTTCAGCAGATTACTACAGTAGGTTCATGGTTTGGGTATTTTTATCTGGCCTTGTTTGCAGACTGTCCAACTGTGTTGGTTTTTTTGTGTTCATGTGTTTTTTTGTCCACTGTATTTGACCATTGAACATTAATTAACAATTTCTCTCTCAGCTTAAACGCCTATAATGTTGAGCAAACTAAAAAACAAACAAAAAAAACAAACAACAACCCCACAAAAAAAACAAAAAAAAACCCAAAAAAAACCCCACCGCAGACTACTGGGAGCAGACTACCAGTGACTTCAATGTCACATCTTCTTTAGCAGGATGGCCTGGTGAATTTCTGTCCGTTTCCACTTGGCTGACTTGGTAGCCAAACTTCTAAACAGTTTCTCAAGAAAACTCTGATGTGGAAACTTTTTTACTCAAAGATTGAGAAAAAAACATCAAAAAAAAAAAACTCCAAGTCTAAGTCCCAACCACCGATGCTGTGATTACTGCTGTAGACGGCTATGAAAATTAACGACATGTGAAGTGACAGGGGACACTGCTGGTTCTTCTACAACTATTACGACCTGACTCTACACTTCCTCCTCATCCTTAAATAACCTGTACAAACATTGACGCAACAAAGCGGAACGTTTGGACAACAGGGTTCTGGGTTTGATCCCCGTTGTAGGAAAAGGTGGCTTTTGTTTTCACTTATTGCCAGAAAGAATCACCTGTCGGTCGGTTCACCCTACGGCTGGAAGTTTTCTTTACACAGGTTAATATTTGACTCTTCATTGACCTTAGGTGTGAATGGTTGTCTCTCTATATGGACCAGTGAACTGTCCAGGTTCTACCACACTCTGGTTCATGGAGTTGGTTCCTGCCTAACAGTCGACCTGAAAAGCAATAGAAGATAAAAAGAATAAAGTTCTATTCATATTTTTATACAAATGGATTCTATCCACTCAGTAGATTCAGTTCACCACTTTTTTTTTTTTATTTAAAAAAATGATTTCAAATTCAGTAGAAACTTTGAAAGCAATTTAATAGGAGTTCACCACTGTTTTTTTTAATTTAAAAAAATGATTTCAAATTTAGTAGAAACTTTGAAAGCAACCATTGTCCAAATTTATAAAAACTTAAGTAAAATCTCATTTTGGTCAATGTCCTGATTCAGTATTTCCCCTCTTTATAGTTAGACTTAGACACGACATCATGTAACTTTTCGGACTTTTTTGACCACAACATAATGTTCTTTTTTTTTATTGCCAAACACCAAAGAGACTGCTTTAATTTATTCCAAGAACGGCAATCGTTCTGTTTCTGAAAAGTTCCTTATTTGTCATCACTTTATCATAGTTAATTTTGTTTCCTATTTGCTTTATTTCTCATTTGTTTTTACAGTTTAATTAATTTTGTTTGGTGTGATTCAATTTGGCTTCACTTTGATTGTTTTTATTTTATTATCTAGCTGTTATTATTTACATGCTTGTTTAAAATTTAATCGTGAGGCAATTTGAATTTTATTTTGCGGCCGATGCTTTTGTCAAATCGAAATGATTACAATTGATATAAAATATAAAATCTCATTGTGTGTCTTTTGTAAATCAGACAAGAATCTTCATCTTCTGAACAGATGTCTACCTTAATGGGATTCACTTAATGTTTTGGTGAAGCCGTCACTGGTTGGTCATAGCGAGTCATAGCAGAGGCAGAACTAATGGAGGTTAATAAGGCCCACATGTCCAACTCACCTTCCTGTCTTAGACAAGCATCACTTTCTACATTTGACTCCGAAGCGGCCAATCTGTGAGGGTTTATAGACTGTGACGGATCATTTGGTAATGTGCAGCAGGGACAGTGCTCTGCACTGCCTTTGCGATCGCTTCATAAAAGTGCTCTAAGTGCTTTGGCATCAGCGAACTGACAGCCATTCCCTAACCCCCAAACAAACAGAGAGGGCTGCTCTCCTGCGATCGCTGAGGCAAACACAAATAAAGCAGTGACAGAAATTCACCCGGTGCCCATGAGCAACCATGTCTGCTGAGACGATATAATCTGCTCTGAATAAGATACATCGGTCATAATCTGTGAGACGTGTTGAAAGATGTATGACGTATGACGAGGAACTGTTAGGGAGGGGGCTGTGGGGGGGAGGGTTCAAGCAGGAAGTCTTGATAAGACAAACATTTCACTTGTTTTTCTCAAACAATTTCTTTGTTTATTTTTTATTTTTATGTGAAATTCTCAATTATAAATCAGTGTTTCTCAGTTTATGGTGCGTGTACAACTGGTGGTCCTCGGGTAACCGTTAGTGGTGCAGCAGAAGCTGAGTCCAATTCAGATTTTGTGAATCACTAAATACAACCGTCTGTTCGTGTTTCTTTTGACTGCTAGTCACTGACTGATAAATAAGCTAACAGTTTGGGCAACTGTAGTTCTGTACGGTTGTATTTCATTGATCAGACTGGTGAAGTTTGTATATGAGGTAAGACATTCAACAATCTTTCCTTTGGATCTGGATAACATTTGCTACCACCCTCCTCCCCCCCGCACCACCACATTTTTATTCACTCCAAAATATCTTGTCCTCTGATGAAATGTTAGCTTGAGTGGCACGTCGCTGCTGACAGTGGTCACAGTACAGTCGTCGTCTGATGTCGTCGTCTGATGACATTTCAGAGAGCAGATAAATCACAGGCTAACGTAGCAAGATCGCAGATCAGGTTATTGAGTTGAACCACTGTGGAAAAACCACAGTTTCTGTTGGGGTTAGCATCGCTGCACAACATGCTACACGACATTAACTTTTGCGACAGTGACATTGTTTTAAATATCTCTTGAAGTGTGTGGGGTCCTCGGAGAACCGGGGTTCCTTCTCAGTGTGAGGTACTGCGTGATGGATGCTAACGCTAAAAAGAAATGTTTAATAATAAAAAAAAGCTTCTCTTTTACAAGAGAAAAAATATTCCTCAAGACGCTCTGATACATAATTTACTGCCTGGGTGGATGAATGTATTATTTTCCAAATACCTGCCTTATCAGAGCCCAGCACCGGCTGAACGGCCGCAACACTTGAGCATAACTGCCGTCTCATTTACCTAAACTGTTGACAGTGGCCCGACAGAGCGTGAGAAATGGCAATAAAGGAAGAAAGACGTTCAGAAAGAGGTTGTTTGTGTGTGTATGCGTGTGTGTGTGTGTGTGTGATAAATACATGAGGTGAGTGGGTGGAATAAAAATAAACCATGCAACACACAGAGAGATGGATATAATGACATAAGCCCAGAGACAATATGACACAGCTGTAATAACGGTGAGCAAACAGGAAAGGAG
>NC_024311.1:12752092-12765534 GCF_000523025.1 Cynoglossus semilaevis | reverse complement strand
GGCTGGTATTGAATCACTGCAGTCAATAGTTCTACACAGCGTAACTCAGAAAGATGCATTTGATTTGTGGGCCAGCACGCCGTGTGCAGCGAAGGCCGGCGTTTGATTTATGAGCCAGGGACCTTGTGGTCAGGTTGGACGAGAGCGCTTCACTACTCTGCTGCTTCCCAGCACTTAAAATTTAACAATCTGTCTGATTGTTATGTAGATCTGTGCGCCGCTCCAATCCATTACAGAGCTCGGCAGCACATGTTTGGGTTACTGGGCCAAGAATTATGAAGAACTGATTTTTTTTTTTTTGTTTTTTCTCCACAGTTGTGGTGTTTTTAATGTCTCTTTTCTGAGAGGAAGATTTGCTCGGGTTTGATCGTGAACATTCCACATGTGGGAGTTTTCACACAAATCCAGAAGAATCCTCGGGCTACGGTTCACATTTATTAAAGTGAACATAAAACATGAACGAGAGGCTTTAAAGCCGCAGGGAAATAAATCAAATAAACAAACCTGTGGGATTTGACCCTGTTTAAAGTCACACAGTTAAACACTGTAAACTGATCAAATCTCCCGTGTTTTACATGTATGACAGAATGATTTATCTGTACGCCGTTCATTCTGTTGAAATGCATTAGGGGAAAAAAAAACTTGCTGTGAGTTCCTGTCACATTTTCTTTTCTCCAGTAAAGACGATATAAAGAGAACACTTGTTGTTCTGGGGCAAAACATTGGCTAAAATATCAGAGAAGAATATAAATATAAAATCTAAATGTACACTATATTTTTATGCTGTAGTGTATGACGCTGTAGTGTATGACTCACCCGCTCAAAAGTCATGGATTTAACATTAAAGACACTATGTTATTGAATGTAGGTGTGAAAAGTCTAAATTAGATATCTTAATTCTCTTGATTTATTTGTTTCTAACAGTCGAAAATCACAGGAATTGAAGAAAGACACAATAATAATAATAATAATAATAATAATAATAATAATAATAATAATAATAATAATAATACATAAATATAAAATAAATATGTAGAAAAAGCAAAAAAAAAATTTAAATAAATGTATGTAACATAATAGCAGGGGAGTTGTACACGTGAGTTAGTTTAACTTTTTTTTTTATATATTTTATATTTAGCTGCATTTCAGCAAGCACGTGAGTTAGTTTAACTTTTTTTTTTTAATATATATTTAGCTGCATTTCAGCAATTCTGCCATGAAGGAGGCAGTGTACGTCGAATCTCATCTTAGCCACGGTTTTCGCTCCTCTGTTTTATAAATGTTTGGGAAAACTCAGGGTTGTTGGTTGCTTTTTTTACAAGGAAAACTCTAAACTTGCACCAAGAACACAAATGGAATACGTATGTCTGAGTTCCCAGCTTTCTGGAATGCAGCGTATGGAGAGAGGGGAGGAGCTAATAAGACACAGGTGGAGGAGGTTAGGTAATCACTGTGGAAGGAGCTGCAGGGCGAGGGGACAGGGAGTGGAGCTCACAAGGTGGCCTGAAATTAAATCTACTTTTCACTGAACTGTAATGTAAGAAGTTGACCACAGGAAGTGAAGGAGACATGTTTCCAGTTTACCTACTGGTTTAGCTAAGTCATTAAGCTAGTGGAGGATAACCAGCCATCAACCTGGGAGGACGATGTGAGGGTAAGTTCTTCAAATTCTCACATCCTCGTTCTCGTAGATTGTTGGTAAAATGTTCAAATCACCTGCGATGTTGAACATTCTAGATTAGCAGGTTATGTTTTCAAGAAGAACCACATTGTTCTCAGTTAAAGCTAAAGGGTAAGCTAACGTTCTCCATATCCAAATATGAAGAACTTGGATGGAGGTAGAACCCGGTGATGGAAGTCCTCCTCTGCTGCTGTAGCGTGGCGTGCAGCCTGATTCTGATTTCCAGTGAGTACCACTCACCCCATCTGTTCAGAAGTGGGCTTGGTGGCTCTCTGGCAGCAGAAGAAACCACGGACAGACAGACAGGAACAAGTGGAGACAGACGGAGAGAGAGACACAAAGACTGCTGAGGGAGAGAGGGAGTATTGGTTTGGAAAGACGGCACAGACCCATCTGATGTTATTCTGGACACTCCAGATGGTTTGAAGTATGGAGGTGTGTGTTTTGGTGGTTGTGTGTCGGCGTGTTTATTCCAGACTGTGTGCAGGTATTCTACAAACATGTTTGTTCTGTATTATATCAGGAAAACAAGAACACCTGCGGCCTGCAAAATGAGAAAGTTCTTTTCTATGTTTTGATGATAAGATGGCCTAAAAAAAAAAAAAAGCTTCAGATTATCTTTGATGTAGTAACATTAACAGACCTATGGAAGTCATTTTCACAATCCACGTGATTTGTTGATTTTATGCAGATTGGTCTTCCTCAAACCATCCTCATCCATTTATCAGTACTTGGGACCTCCACTAGGGAAAATAGAAAAAAAAAGTGAGAGTAGATTTGGTATAAAAAAAAAACATATATATGTATATATGTGTGTGTATGTGTGTATATATATATATAAATATATATATATATATATATATATATATATATATATATATATATATATATATATATATATATATATATATTTATATATATATATACACACATACACACACAGTATATAGCTTTATACATCTGTTATCTGCTGTAATTGTGAACCATGAAGTCTTTTCAGTAGAAAGGCTTTGGAGCCAAATTGAACCAGTTCCAGAACCAGGTTGTGTTCATGGCTACAGTAGATGGTTTTCTCTACCTGTGTTAGAGAGGGAGTGTGTTCATGGTGATATCAGGTTAATAAATCAATAGTATAGCTATCTGAGAGACAATTACTGTTGGTGAGCACTCTCACACACTCTCTCACACACACACACACACTCACCCACAGTGGTTTATGTGCCCTGTATTCTAGTAGGTGTTGGAGTAAAGTGTATTAAGTTTTTCTGGAGGTGAAAGTAGCAGAAGATGAATGATGTTGGAGGGAAGAGCGATTGTGTAAAGTGAGTTTGTAAATGGGAGTGTTGGAGGAGGAGGAGGAGGAGGAGGAGAGGACAGTAGAGACTCAGTACACCACGGTGGAGTGTTCTTAAATCCTGATTAAAATATATTTCCTCCCTCTCTGTTGGGTGTTTTTTTTTTTTTTTTCAGATGTACTCCAGCGTTGGCCTTGGGAAGCCGCTCTAATGCTGCTCTCCCCTCATTTCTCCATTATGAACTGGTTCTTTAATTGGTGCTCACAGTACAATAGTGGGTGAAGTGGGCTTCATTTTGGGTTTTGTCAATTAAACAGCCAGTAATGTGTGTAGCTGTCACCTGGTTTGCCTCATTTGAGGTTTTGGCACTTTTAGCCACTTAATTACCGATTTGCTCTCTTTTATTTCTCTGCGCGCCGAGCGCCGTTAAAAGCTATTCATAAATTGTTCAGCACCGAGCCAGCGCTCTTTTGTTCCGTGTGTTTCTTTTTCCCTGCAAACTTGGCTTCTCGCAGTTAATGTATGCTTCCATTTCTGCAAGCGTTCAGCAGCTAAAGGTTCTCACTGGGATACGGAAGTGCCAAGTACGACACAGGCATGGACACCTCATTGGTTTTATTATTTATTTAAATTATTTCTAATGGTTGTTGTTTTGGGAGTAAAGTCGACTCAACTCACAAAAGGCGCAACGACAGTGAGAGTAGAAGTAGAAAGTAAAAGTACGGAATAGATAAAAAGTATAAAAGGTGGTGTTTTCACAGCAACGATACGACTATGGCTCTGATTGGACCTTGCATATACTGTAGACCAGGCATGGACAAACTAAGGCCCGGGGGCCGTATGCGTCCCATTCAGCTTTGTAATCCGGCCCGCCAAACTTGTCCAAATGATATAATTGGTTTGTATTGTGATTATAGTTTTGCCTTCTCTCTACAATGCCCGTTTTCCCCATAGATGGCGTAGAGAAGGCTAAAAACATTTCAGCATTTTAGCCTTCATGCAGGATTTTAACATTGCTCCATCTATCTGTCCTGCCCCACCCCCCCCCCCCCCCCCCCCCGTAAATATTTAGGACCAATTGTGGCCCATGAGTCAAAAAGTTTGCCCACGTCTGATTTAGACAAATCCAGGGTATTGGTGGGTAGAACTCTGTGTTCTCTGAATACGGGTTCCAGAGTGGAGAAGTTTGAAAACTCTGGCTCTGTGTGTCTGTCGCAGCTGTGTCAACAGGGTTAAAGGACCTTGAGTCCAAAATCCAATCAACTGTCTGGTTGTGCCGGTATATGGCCTGATCACGGTTTGGACACCATTTATGGCGTTTGTTGGAGCCGCTGAGGCACGCAGCACTGAAAAAGTCCTGGCTACACTCTGCTGCTTTTGACGTTTACTCATTATTAATAGAACTCTGTGGAGGTACAAAGGGAGGTCAAAAAGTTCTAAGAAAACAACAGATCTATTTGTCTACATATCCTCTGCTTTGGTCTTAACGTGTCTGTGATCGGGGTTGGCGTCAGAGAACTCCGTCTTCGCAGAATTCTGGGCTGTGTCTTTCTCTGCAGGTCACGACCTGCTTGTTTGCCTTGTCTGTGGATTGAAATCCAACTCCCTTCAAATGTTCTTTGAGTTTGTGTGAAAAGAAAAAAAAAGTTAGAGCTTCATGTAAGATTTTAAAACTGGTGAAATAAAAAGCATTTTTCATCGCCGAAACTCACAGCTGTAGTATGAGTTAGCTGAAACAAACTGGACGACAACCTAAAATGATTAAACTTGTCAAAACTGTTGGAGAAACCAGAAAGATGTCTTATCCTCAGTGAAGGTTAGCCCTGAAAAATCAATTAAAGCTAATGGTTACCAAAAACTTTTTTTCTAGTTACTATTTTATTCTGAAAATTAAAAAGTTAATTTCTTAAACATCACCATCCTTAACATTAATATCGAACTATTATTGGAATCATTGCGTCATGTGTTACCTCCTTCCTTGCTGAACGGTCTAACATTTGTCCTGTGATCGTTAATCTGCTGCTTTTCATAATTAAATGCAAATGTGACTAATTTTGATTCCTGCGTCTCTTCCAGCTGAATCTTGCGGCGGCGTGGTCCAAGGTCTGAATGGCACCATCGAGTCGCCTGGTTTTCCCCACGGCTATCCCAACTATGCCAACTGCACATGGCTGATAATAACGGGGGAGAGGAACCGCATCCAGCTAACCTTCGTCACGTTGGCGCTGGAGGAAGACTTTGACATTGTATCGGTTTACGATGGACAGCCGCTGCCTGGCAACTTAAAGATGAGGTTGGATTTTTTACCCTTTATTTCTCACCTTGTTTCTTGTTTTTTTTTTTTTATCACCGACCGTTTGTCCTGCTCACATCTGTCTTCCTTCATCATCATCAAACACTCACTCGTTGACAGCTCTACTTGTCTTCTGTCTCCAAAAAAAAAGCCTTGACATTTGGACAACAGCTCATTGATATGTGAGCTTTGAATACTTAACCTACGTAGATTGACGGGAACAGTCTCGGCCTTTTCCTTGAGTAGATTTTCTCTCCGCTTGAATAAGTAGATGAAGAACTGACATGGTGTCTGTGAGCGTGGCAAGTGTCCAAATGGAATTTGTTGAAGTTGAGATTTTAACCCTGGTTTTAAAAGACAGGGAATCTGTGTTTTTTGGTCTGATTCCGTCTGGTGCAGCTCCACACCTGAGTGAGGAGGTGAGTTACAGTATCTCCCTCATTGTTTTACTGATGACTTCTTAGATGACAGAGACTACAGGCAACAGTTGGTTCTCTCTGCTGGGTTCATGTGAACAGTTCTGAGCACATCTCAGTTCTATAGATACTGCATTAAAGCACTGTGTGTGTGTGTGTGTGTGTAATGATGGGGCGTTTGGCCTTTCATACCAAGATGGTCTAGTGATGTGGGCGAGTGTTGTTTGACCTCAGGCTCAGGCCATACATTTATGTCCAGTCCAGAAAAATATCAAATATTTGAATAGAATAGAATAGGTAAGCTGACAAACACTTTTATCTGTGGTCAGGTTTTACTGTCAGTGTTTCCTTGTTATATCTTGTAAAAACACTAAAAACCAACACAACAATATGGATGGATGGATGGATGGATGGATGGTGGGTAGAAAACCATGCTTTGACTGGCCTCACAGCAGCTACAACTGGTGAATAAATGTCACCTGTGTCTGACGGTCACCAATGCAGACAAAGCTGATGTTGTTTTCATCATCACGTGTTACAGTGCCTTCCATGTGCATTTCATCCCCAGGGCCCAGGAAATCTGTGGCTGTAAATGACATGAAAATAATGAGAACAGGCAAACACATCAGCTCAGGTGACGTGTGTGCACGAGTGATCAGCATGAGTGAGATGGAGAAATGATTACCTTTCATAAAACGGGCGGGGGGAGTCGGGGGGGGGGACTTACACAGACGTTTGGCTGTTATTTACATGTGATTTAACTGATGAACAAAACGAAGTGAAATAACCAATAACGTGACACCACGCAGACTTTCATACCGTAAAACAACCTTCATTAAAGGCAGATGTTGCTCCATCACACCCAGAAGTGATGGATGTGATGGTGTTCGATGGTTTTTAGCAGTAAAGAAATATATACGTGGTTAGAATCTGTCAGGACTTAGAGGAGCTTAAATGGGCATTTACTGAATCCAGAGAGTTTATAGACAGCAGACGTAAAACACACACACACACACACACACACACACACACACATCAGTGTGTCAGTCTGACTAAAACTGGCCTTTAAAAAAAAAAAAAAAAAAAATTCAACCAAAAAACGGAATTACACGGATAATGCTGTTGAGATTAAGCCCACCTTGCATGTATTGATCTTGCCTCGCTGCACATCAGTGACATTTGCCGTCCACAGCTTTGTCCCGCAGCTGCAGAAGCAACATGTGCTAATGTTTTGGTTGGATTTCAAGAGTAAACACTGTTGTCATCTGTTGTCAAATGACACCATAATCACAGAGGATAGTGGGTATTTAACCAGCCAGCATGTCAGAGTCAAACATACATCTGTTGAATGTATACGCTCGTGTTTGTATATGGGCCGTGGCCATTAAGTTGTCCAGTGAATGCAGCCGTTTCTGAGTGTGAAAGTCTCTCTGCTGCTGTGGACATTGTTGTCCTGTTCTCTATGAAAGTCTTAAGGGAAATGAATTAAATCTCTACATTTAACCCATTTGTGCCACACTAGTGATTGACACCACTGTTCTGGCAGATGCAAACCTCAGAATTATATCTGATTCCATTTGACCATTAGGTGAGTTTGTCATTGGATGAACACCAACCACAGTAACACACAGGCCAGAATCACTGCATTATACAACTGAATAACTGTTATTTTAGAAATGTTGTCTTTTGTCCCTCAATGATTTATTTATTTCTCGTTGTTCATCAGTTTTGATGCAGAAACGCCAACGAGACCAGACCTGATGTTTCATTTTAGGCATGTAGCCATACAGTCCAAAACAGTTACCTATTAAAACGTGAATGTGTCGATGGCAATGATAAGAATTGTTTTATATGTAAAATAATATAAAAAAAAAATTGTAGCCTGCCCTTTAAGATCCATAAAAAGAAAAACAAAACAATGCACCATTAAAAAAAGAAGATATTCTTCACTATGTGAATTTCCAAAAATGTTTCTCAAAAGGTCAACTCCTAAAGTGTCCCAAGCTATTAGAAAAAAATCAGGTTATTTGTACTTTATGCTGTTTAATGTTAGACTCTGGCTGTTGGTCGTGAAGTATCCGCGACTTTCACGTCTGTTTCTACATCAGAACGCTCCCCAGACGAGTGAGGTGACCTTATGTTTGTCACTCCCATTATCCCAGCGAGACCTGAACGCACCAGGGCCATTTCAAGTACAGCGCCTTCTGCAGGCTTTCATATGTAAAACACCACTTGAAGTTCATGTATACAGGAGCTGGGGGGGAGGGCGGGGGGGGTTGCTCCTCGGCCTCCTCATCCTTCTCCTCTGTTGATGCTGGGACAGCTTTGACTGGTGTGGACATTAGTGAGGACAGGCACTCAGATCACTGGCCATTCTTCTCTGCTTCCCTTGGGATTCCCTGCTCTGCTTGTCACTGCTGGCACAGCTTGGCCCTTCTTGTAAATATTTCTTCAGCTTCTGCCAAACACTACTAGCTATAAAGTCCCCGCCATTCCTCCGCCGCATTCACACATCAAAGTGAAACGTATGTTTTTTTGTTTTTTGTTTTTACATGATGCAGTAAACTCCATCCTCGGGCCAAACGGGCTCTACTTTATATGACAACCTGTCTTCTCCAGGCTTTTAGGTTTAAAAAAGGGTCCAGGGAGACAGTTTCCTAACAGACAGATTGTTTTGTGTAATATTCTCTTTCTGTTGCAAGTCTGAATTTGATTTGATTTTTTTTTTGTTGGTTTAAATTTGATGTTTTCTTTGACTAAACGTTGATCGAATGAAGGGATAAGGAAGTCAATCTGTGAGACGTTGTATTAGTTCAGAGAAAAAGAGACAGCTGTCAAGATAAACGTTCACATCGTTATTAATTTATATATTTATTTATTTTGTTGACATCGTCATTCTGTTTGTTTATTCTTGCTGTTTTTAATTAGGTAGTTTGAGTGTTGTTTATTCTTGTTGTTTTTAATTAGGTTTATTCAACAGAGTTTGTATTTGGGGGATGCCCCCCCCCCCCCATTCTTTTTACACAATTTACATGTTGAGAAAATGTAAAAACATCAGCAGTTAATGTATCCCTGTAGAATTTACCTGGACATAGATCAGCTTGGCTTCTGAGTTAATGGTTGCCAGTTTGAATCCAAAAAAGTGAACTGCCGTTGTGTGTTCTCCCACTTCCTGCAGCCAGTTTTGTGTGTGGGTTAACTGCCGTGGGCAGATCTGTTGTGCAGAGCAGTATGTAAAACAACAACAAAGTATCTCTTCTCCTTCTTCTCCTGCTTTACTCTGCCTAGAACAGCAGTGGGCTACACTGAGTCAGTGCTCCTTGAACTGGCCTGTAGAACCCCGGTATGATTTTTGAATTATCTTCATGCTTTTTTTTTTTTTTTTTTTTTCCCCTTATCTTGGCTCCACGTGTCTCCATTTAGCTGGATGACCCATAAACCCTCCTCTTCTTACAGCTTCTGACTGAATGTGTCAGATTTGCTGATATAAACCCATCAGGCTGCCTACAAAGACAGTGGGAGGAAGCTCAGACCAGCTGACTGGGGTTTCTTTGTTCACAAAAAGCAGCTCTAAAGAGCCAGGATCTATCTCACTCTCACAGCCCTCCCTTCCTACGGCTCTCAGACATCTGTGCGTGGGGAGACTCCAGCGATCTCATTTGTAGAAGATGGGCTGATCCGACATCAGTGGCCTCTTCATAACAGCCCCAACTGAGTGTACAGAGATCAGGTACAAACAGGACGGCGCCTCCTGTGTTCCAGGCTGAGGTGGAGACCAGAGGTGCTTCACTGGCTCCAGAACTAACTCTGAACACAGAACTGATTGTACTTTAAATAAAAATATTGTAGGTATGGGATTAGCATTCAATGGTAATTCAGAATAATCTGCTTGAATTATTGTCTTCCGCTTCGAGCAGTGGTTCTCAATAATTTTCTCTTATGTATTTTCTGTACAAACTGTATGAGTTGCTGCCACCTAGTGACTGGAGGCCTCCCCCCCGACACCTCAGAACTCCGTCCCACTATTTGAGAAGTGCTGGCTTAGAGGGTTTTACCAAATTATAGTTGACACTCATACTTTTTGTCGGTTAAATACGACCCAATCATCGCCGTTTCTCTGGACTTGAAAACATCAATAACGTTTTACGTCCGTGGTTCAACAGCTGACCTGGAAACTGGACCATGATTCATCTCAACATTGAAAACATCAACACAATGAACACAATGAAACTAATTTAGTGAAGCTGATGGAGATAAATGACATGGCAGTTTTCACACCAGTGGCTTTGCTTATCACCATTTAGAGGAAAGAAAGAGAAGCAGATACGTTTCTGGAGTCTTAAGAGTTTTTTATTGTGTTGTAGCATTTTGGAGTACACAGAGTACACAGAGTACGCATAGTTTTCTGGGAATGTAGGATTTTTCATTTTCTGTGCACTCAAAGTATAGTTTGGTCACGGTGACACGGCACACCACTGCACGCTACGCATGTTACCCATCATCAAAGACAGCAGGGGGGTTTGAAGCCAGGACCTCTCGCACTCTGAGACTCCCTAGAAAAAAAACTTTTTATTTTTTATTTTCTGAGATTGAGTTATTCCTCTCAGAACACTGACTCACTGCGGTAGAAACTCGGGTCAAACCAACACCATCTGGCTGAGGATTTAAAATAGAGAATTTTCTTTAGCCATGTTTATTTCTGCCATCCAAATGTTACAGCTGGGACATCGGAGTGGAGTGTCCTCGGATGTCTTCACAGAAGGTACATGCATTATTTGTACCTACAGAGGTGGAGAGATTAGTGTGAGTAAACTCTGGTTGTCTGGTCAAAGATTTAACTTTTTTATATGTGGCTGAAACTGTGGTCCCAACGTAATCTGCACTGACCCCCCCTCACCGCCCCTCCCATGGCCCGGGCTTTGTGTTTTTCGCTCAGTGAGACGAGTCTGTCACTTTGCTTTGAGTGAAAACTAAGTTGTGCTTTCACCCTGTTCCAAAGTGAGACAGCGTGTGAAGTGGGAATATGGCGACAGCACTTGTAGCACTGACTGGTGATCACGATTGGTTTTTCAGGGATGAAAATCCAGTCACTGAGGATATCGAGAATTTTGAGAGCGAATTTAATTAGTAATTTTTGTGACAGTAGCAAAACCTTGATTGTCACAGACATGGCTGCTCAGTATGTAGTTGGGATGATAAATTTTACAGTACTGCAGCGAGACCAAGAGAATAAATAAATAATGCTCCTAAATAACCAACAATCCTCGATGGAGTTTGTTTCAGCTTCACATTAAAGCCATAGACATGATCCCAGAGATGACGTTTAAGGTCTTATCAAAGACCACTCATAATCAACTCTCTCTCTCTGTCTCCCTCACCTTATCTCTCTCTCTCCAACACCAGTCACTGCGAAGTAAAAACACGCATTTTTTTTTAAAAAGGGAAAAAATAGGCCAACACTAGATAACCAGGCATTGGAACTAATCCAGGGCTGGAGCCGGAAACGAAGGGGAGAAGTGATGAGAGAAAGAAAGGGAGCGGGGGGAGAGATGAAGGTAGGAGCTGTGGGAGAAGAATAAAGACGGGAGACAATGTCTCACACACACACAGAGTAGATGGTAAAGCTGGTCGAACTAAGTCTCTGTGTGGTTGGTAGCTCTGTCTGGCGGTGTCTTATTGTATTCCTGATTATTCTCTGAGATGCTCTGACTTGTCGCAGGCACATCTCAAAGTTCAGTTTTCACACCGTGATAACTGAATGCTGATAGAAACTCTAAAAATAAGCGCCGGGGTCTGCATCACGTCCTCTGTGATGCATATTTATACCCGTTTGTTTCTGGTTTTTGAGCTCTGGTTTTACTGCAGCATTCAAGACTTTTAAGAAACTGTTATTTATTTTTTTGTTCTGACAGATTTTTTTTTAAACACCTTGTTTACGTCCATGTTTTCGCCATTTACCAAAAATGGTTGCAAATAGATGTTGACGTGTGAAGTTCTTCTGTGTAGAGATGTTTTGAGTACAGACAATGGGAATGTCTGTAGTTCAGTATTTTTAAAATAAGTGACTTTCAGAGAGCTACTATTTCTTTAGCTCTTCTTAAATAATAATGATAAATAAATAAATAATAAGCACCACATTAATCTCAATATTTTTTTAAAAATTTATTGGATGAATATCAATGCATTTAATATCAAGGCATTGTATTCTATATCAAATAATGAATGCTGATTTATACACTTGTCATTTACACACACTGTGGGGAGAAATTAGGTTTCACCAAAGCAGCTTTAAATACTGATGTACTGTATACCAATCCTCACCCACTGTCCCGGGTGTGTTTGTGTACACTTCAACCTCAGGTTTGACGCCCAGTTTCTCCACAGAGCTCAGACTGTGGTGGTAAATAAGTGTACAGCTGACAAGCTGACTGACACTATTGTCAAACAAATTGCTGCCTGAGGTAGCCTGCAGGCTGATTAATGTTGTTGAGGACAGCAGCTTCACTGACGTTTAGAAAGTCCTCGTTAAAATGCACAGAAACCACTAAAATCTTCTAACTCTGTGAAGCTAGATTTGAAGGTATACTTTTGCATCGCTTTCTTAGTATTTTCCATAAATCATGATTAATTGTTACTAATTATGATCACAATGAATGACTAGGGGTCACTGACTTTTTTAAAACTGAGAGCTGCTTCATGGGTTCTTACAGTAGTAACTCCACTTATTTATTCCTATGCCTTGATTCTTTTTAACGTACTTTCGATCAGTTGGGGAAATAACAGCACAGCATGAACACTTATTCCTATGCCTTGATTCTTTTTAACAAACTTTCGATCAGTTGGGGAAATAACACACAGGTTAGCTTGTTGGTCAGTGTTTGTGTGTGTCTGTTTCAGTAGATAGTGGATGGTCTGGAGACCTGTCCAGAGTTCTCCTCCTCCCGCGGCTCAGATAAGGCTGTATCAGTAGCAGATAAATGAACCACTGAATTTCTTCACTACATTGGCCCCTGTAATGACTGAAACACACTCCTTCTGGAGAATGGCAGCTGCAGTCAGCGTGGAATCACAGCAGTGACTATAAATTTCAGCTAATTTTGCAAAAGATTAGAAGAAGTGGGGAAAAAAAAAAAAAAATCAAATTATCCTCAGAGGCTTTCCAAACTACCCCCTGGAACAAAATCCACTTCTCTACTATCTCTTTTTATTTTTGTGCTTAAACGTGCTAAAGATGTAGCTTCTAATTCCACTGTGTTATAGCTGCGTTGCTGTTATCGCTGCATTTAGCTGCCGCTAATCAGTGAGCGATATTCTACCAGCTGTGTCTCAGCACGGTCCAGCGATGGTTAGCCAGTCTGCAGCGGACGGGCTAGGTAGGAAGTCTGTTATTTGGTGGATTCTGCTTCAATTTAAACGGAACAGATCGCACCAGATTGGAATTTAGACACAGTGTCAGCACACAAATACTTATTTATCTTAAAACCAGGTTTTTGACTTTGATTAATGTCAACACATGATCAGGACGAGGTGACAGTTAGGAACAAATGACCAGAAGGAGTCGTGGTCACCGGAACGGCAGTGATGCTGAGCTCAGCTGTTGGACTGGACTGTCAGACTGATGAGAACATTTAGATCTTTAGGCCTCCTGCCTTACGAAACACCTGCTACTGCTGAGACACAGCAGGAGTGAGAGTGGATACTGGAGGAGAGATGAGCCAAGAGGAGGATAAAGTTACAGGTAGTTTACCAGACGGTAA
>NC_024311.1:12740092-12752024 GCF_000523025.1 Cynoglossus semilaevis | reverse complement strand
TGATTCTCTACGTTCATCCATCCATGGTTATCAGCATTGCATTTGAAAACAATAAGACAGAGGACAAAAGCTGAATTAATGAAAGTGTCATCGCTGAATAAAGTGGTGACGATTTTAAGGTTCGTATTAAAACTAGAAGAAAATGGAGGGAGTTAGTCATGTGATTCTTGACTGTTGTATTGAAGCGTGTTCACCACACTGTACTTGTGATTTAAGGAGTAAAAAATATAAGAAAAAACCTACACTTAAAGTGTGGAACAGTGGTCTGTTCCGTTGTTCTGTGACCCCCAAAAAGACCCACATTTTTTCTTCTCGCTCTCTGTCACGCGCAAGCCATCGTCTGATTTCTAGTCTCTCGGCCTCAGGTGCGCATCATATATTATTTGCATAATTCTCCCGGAACCCAGAAATTCTCCCAGAATTTGCATAGGACTCCCAGAACTTTTGGTCCCCTTGGGTAAATGCAGAGAGTTCACAGTCTCTGACCATATAACAGGTACCTGTAATACATGTATACATGTATTTACAAATATATACGTATATATATATACATACATACATACTGTATGCATGGATGTATCTGTATATGTGTATATATGTACATACACATACAATATATATGTATGTATATATCTATGTATGTATGTATATATGTGTGTATATGTACAGTATATATATGTTTGCATGTGTATATACATACATATTTGTATATATGTATATATATATTTGTATATCTGTATATATATGTGTCTATATATTGATGAAAAGCATTCAGTAATATGTTTTATCTGGTTCAACTGAATCCCTTTGAATGGAGCAGGCCAGTTTTACCACAGTGTGTTTGAACCTCCTACAGAGACCTGTATAAAAACAAAAACAGTTCTTCTTCTTCTAGAGTTTTTTTTTATATATATACATTAAAAAACAACCTGCACTTTCCTAAATAATGAAGTAGGTCTCCTGTAAGCCAGTGAGTCAGCATATTTTACATATTTCAGCCCTGTAGCCAAATGCAGTACACAAAGATTATGAGAACATTGTCATCTTATTTTAGACTCATGGAGGCCCACGAGGTTACTATAGCAACACGTGAAGATGGGTTTTGACAGAAGACTGACAGCTGACAGATTATTGTTTATAGACTTGGCTGCACAGACACGGACTACAGCACGCTGGTAGTTTATTTACACGAATAGAACTCTCTCCCTGTTTGACAGTGGAGCATGGGTGTGGAAAGTCAGAGTCAAAGAGACAGGAACGTTAGTAGCAGAATGAAGGCTGGTTGTAGACTGTTCATCTGTAATGGCTGCTGTTGTTACTGTCTTCTTGCCCGCTGTGTTTCTAAGCCCGGCAACTTTATTTTTTTTAGTGTGGCCGTCTCATAGATTATGTTTTCATTCTGTAATTTATTTTTGTTATTCTGAGGGATTGATCTTAATTCACTGAAATGATCTTAATTTATTTCCATTTTCTTTTTCCCTTTTTTTCATATTGCACTTTGCAAATTTTTTGTTTTTTATCATGATATTGACTTAGGAGGTCACAATGTTGCAATTTAATCCACTTTCAATTTTAAAGATATCTCCAGAAAAGTACATATATATGTATATATGTGTATATATTTATATATGTATGTATATGTTCATATATACATATACAATGTATATGTATATAAACATATATACACATATATATCTTGATATATGTATACATATGTTTTTATATTATATATATATATATATATATAAATAAAATTAAATTTATTTAGATGACATGACAGAGCTGACATCCTGCAGCCCTTCGCACCCACTGACACATTCACCTTTTTATTTTTTCCTTTTCCACTAAAAATATCACTGTTACAAAAAAAGAGTCAGAAGTGACAGTTCACAAGCCGAGAGGTGACGTCACAGTCGGCTGCCACTTTGTGAAAGACCAAAAAGGATAGGGCTCAAAAGTCAGCAACAAAGAAGAGACGAGGACGTGTCAAAGTTGTGATGTCGTCAGTCTGGAAGACTGGGGGAAAAAATAGATGAGAAGAAAAAGGCAGCAACCAAGAGCAGTGAAGGCAAACCGTTTTGGATGAAGTGGATTAAAAGGAAAGCAACGCAGATGATACGAGGCAACACAGCCTCTGTTGTAAAAGTAGAAAAAGAACAATTTAACACAGAGTCCAACTAACGTTTAAAAATATTACAGTATTTTAGTCCGAGCGGATGTTGGAAAAGGACCAAAAACCCATCTGTTTTGATTGTGAATAAATTAATAAAGAAAATAACAGAAGAGTTAGAGAATGTAAAATAGTCTGCAGACGATGTGATGTTGTTTCTTCTGCTATTTGTCAGTGTCAGATGTTAGACGCTACGCACAGGTTCTGTCTGAGTGAGTCTTTTTTTTTTTTAAAGTTTAAACTCTTAAATCACTGTAACTCTGTTGCAGTGATTTTTTTTCTTCTTTTTTTGTTTAAACAAAGCTGATTTCTCAGAGCTGCCTTTTAAGCCCGACATAAAAATGACACCAATTTTACCACAGTCTCTTCACATCATTGATTTACTTTATGGAAAAGATTTTAACAATCCTCAGCTCTACAGCTGTGTGAAAACAAAAATTCCTCTTTTCGTTGAACTGCTGACTGCTCTTTTTTTAAATACAGTGTTGTTCACTTTCATCATAAATAAAAAATAATATAAAGAATTTTGTAGGTAATCTTTAAGGCAGGTGACTCAACTTGGCTGGCCGTCAGTTTTGTCTAATGAGTGGAGCTCAGAATTGAGTTTAAAAAAAAATATATATATATATGAAGTCGAAACCTCCACGATGCAGGACGAAGACTTTCTATCCTGAACCTAGAATGACGGGGGACCGCCGCTCGTCTGTAGCTGTAAATACAAACAGCAGAAGACGCAGGATTCTGGTCTCCGCAGCTTTTATGTCTCAGTCGAGAAGCATGTGGTGAAGGAACACAGCTGCAACAGAAGGTTGGCAATCAGTCAAACATGGATGAGTGTGTGTATGAGTGGATGTGGAGTTTGGGAGAGTGATGTCACGTCTGTCGTTTCTACACCCGACCGTCCGTCTAGCACAGAGGCCGTCCACTCTTGACTCGAGATCCACTGATCAAATGGCCAGCCTAAAATGACCTCTATTTGTATTTTAAATTTTTCAAATTGTCAAATATATTGGGTAAGAATTCCAACCAGCTCTGCTAGTTAGAATTAATCAGGCCTGTTGTTATGTTATGACTAAACAACATACATGTGCATGAAATGAGATTCCCTGGCTGCCCCTCTAAGCCAATTTGTTGCTTCTTTGATTAAAAGTGTGCTCACAAATAGTTTTCTATAATATAAAGCTCTTTTAAACGACCTAAGCCTGTAATTAATACAGATTAAAGGAGCCGTTTTTTTTTCATTCATTGGTTCTGGATTTATTTTAAGGCCTGTATCGACAGCAGGGTGAGGCTGAGAGTTGAACTGTACAAACCAAACAAATCCCCCGACGGGGAAGAACAACAGACCCTGATTAATGGTTTCTGTGTTTAAACCTGACCTGGTGGTGGAGCAGTACCTTCACCCAGCTTCAGGACTGTGTATCTGTAGTTGCACCACCAGAGGTCGACTCTAAAGTTGCTCATCGAAAGTTGCTTTATGGAAGTGATGCCCTAGTGGGCAGTGTGCGACTACGCTCCAGGTTTGCTTGAATACTGCAAATTAATACACACTCACTGCTCAACTGATGGGCATTAACCAAGTCACCTCGAGGGGGGGGCGGGGGGTGCTTCCATGTCAAAGTAACTAATTTGAGTACAAAGTCATAAAAATTACTACGCTGTGCTGATCACATGGCAATGTGTATGTGTCACTTTAGCAATTACGCAAAATTAACGCGCATTCGATCCACTTCTCAATAAACACGCTGTGCTGATCACATGGCAATGTGTGTATGTCACTTTAGCAATTATGCAAAATTAACGCGCACTCGATCCACTTTTCAGTGTGAATGAAACAGGTAGAGAGTGGGCAGTGAATCCCAAATGAAAAGTCAGTGTGAACAGTGTTGTACTTGTTGGGCTTTAGGTAGTACAGGATCAAATACTGTAGGATTGAGTGTGAAAACTCAAAACCCTGACATGAACTGACATAAACCCTGACAAAGTCTTTAAATTCGACTCGTTAACTTCACTGACGAGGACTAAGAAACTGATACAAATCGTATTTTTGTCTTCTAGCCTTTGGGGCATCACTTAAAACGTCTGTGTTCATCTATGTTTACGTTCAGTCGTCAAAATTAAAATACATATAATACCTCAACATTCTCTTGACCAGTGTTTTCTTTGATGACTTAGCGTTAGCTTAAGGATGCAGCTGAAATTTAGTTTACATTTTTGACTAAATTAAAGTTTTGACCTGAACTAAAATCCTGTACATGTGTGGTATGTGCAGGTCCGTATGTAAAATATGTTTATATACAGTCCAGGAGTTGTCGTGAGTGAAGGTGCCCTTCCCCTGTGCCTTGTGTTTTACAGTGTGTGACTGCTGTTAGCACCTTGTCAGTAGACTTACCTCACACACACATTCACAGTGCACAGGCGTGTGGAGGACACATGTCACAGGAGGCTAAACCAAACCTGACAGAGGGAGGAAAGGATAGAATCAGATGAGGGGATGGAGGGTGGTTGAAAACAGGAAATGAGGGAGGAAGGAATGGGGGACAGGGGGTTGTCTTCTAATTCTGGTTTTCTCTGCTGTAATCCTTTACCGTCTCTGCCTCTTCCTTTCTCCGTCACTGTCTCTTAGAGGCATAGAGAATCAGTTTTAATGGTTTGTCAAATAATACTTTTCTGCCCCACGGTGGGTTGGAGATTAAAGTGTGTGTCTTTTCCGGTGTAGCTATACTTGTGTGGACAGTGTTTTGGAAAAAAAAGAGCTATGATTGAAGGGACTTCTGTCTTCGGGGGGACATCTTAAGGGTGCTAACTTTATAAAGGTGCTCACAAAACCCTTAGAAACAGTTTGTGTGTGTACATGCACGCGTGTCAAAGTGGAGCTTTAGCATGACATTTTCAACGTTAACATGGGAGTTGAGTGGGTGACACTCATTCACCCACTTGAGTACTGTATTAATATCTTAGGAATACACACACTGAGCGTACGCCACAAAGTGATATGCATAAAAACACACACACACACACACACACATATAAAGGAGAATGTAATTGTAGCGTGGAGTTACAGACATGCAGTCACACATAAACATGTGTCTCCCGGCTGTGAGACATGGTTTACATCACAAACGTGTCACCAGCAGAATACAAATACTAGCTTTGGGAAGTACTTGGATCATTGCATGTATTTGTCTAAGTTACTGTAATGTGGCAACACCAGGATTCATATTCATGATGTATAATATAATATACTGTGTCTTTTGTCTGGTGTCACACACTGTGCTCATGCATACTGAGCCCTGATTCCAGTAAATCCCTCTGTTTTCGTTGAGTGCGTGCTGTGTTTATGTGGGACCGTCAGAATGTCATGGATTTGGACATGAATATTTATGTGTTTATTTTTTTTCCTGCTCCCCATTAAGTGCAGTTATGGACAACCACAGTGTGAGTGTGAGAGTGTGAAATTGAGGCAGTCTCGTGTACATATGTGTAGAGTCAAGGTTGAAGAACCTTACATTGAGCCACGAGTGTCAAGTCAAGAAGCTCAAGTGTTTGCAGGCTCGTGCAGTTCATTTGCATTTGACGAGGTTTACATACGTATCTGTGTGTGTGTGAACGTAACATCCTTTCAACTGTACGCCTATTTGGACACTTTTTATACAGCCTTTAGTACAAAAATACTGCAAAGAGGGAAAGGTTTCAAAAATGTCTTTAGAAAAGAGCTCTAAATGTCCGTCAGATACGTCTCCAGACTGGATCCATGTCTTCATAAAGTGAATGATTTATTAAAAGACATTTAAAAGTTTGACTGATAACGAATGCAGTGTCTTAAACTTGCTGGTTGATAAAACCCAGTCTGGAGGCGTGACCAGTGTATATGAAGAGAGACACGGCCTTTTGCTCTTCAAACCCTATCTCACCAACTCCTCCAATCTTGGACTGTTTCTTTGTCTTCTTCTTTCGGCTCTTCCCTTCAGGGGTTCATCTGCCTCCCTCTCACCCAATCCCCCACCGCCTCTACTGTTACGCCGGCTGTCTCCATGTCCTTCTTTAGGACAGCCACAGAGATCCTCTGAGGTCTTCCTTTGGTCCTCTTCCCTGACAACTCCATCTCTAACATCCTTTGTCCAATATTTTCACTTTTCTCCACAACTCATGTCCAAACGATCTCCACCTCTTTATCCATCCTGCTCCAATCACAGTGAAAATCTCAGTATTTCGTATCTTTGCAACCTTCAGGACAAAAGAGTCTTTTGAAGAGATTTTTTTTCTCTCAAAAGAAATCTCTTCAGTCTCGTTCTCTCTTCTACTTTTCTCCAGATGAGTGGCTCTTAAATAATCACTCTGAGGACCTGACAGTTTCACCAAATCTACGTTGTTACCTGCTAACATAGTAGTGCAGAGAGCTGCACCACTACAGTCGAAATGATGATACAAAAACACTTGTTCACACTTGACAGGAATAATAAGACGAGGTCTTGTAGTCGAGGTCCGTGAAGAGACACGCTGGTGTTCAGACCAAAGTTGAAGACGACTTTTGGTGGTGAACACAGACGTTTATAGACGTAGACTTTAGGTATAAGATACTACACCACAGTTCACTCTGACTGCATGGGATTAGTTTCTCCAGCTCTGTCTAATAAGATCTCTTAACTTCTTGATATGAACCTGATGCGTCTTTTAAATCTTCTGGCCGGTTCTAATGTTCTCTCATTTGGCCGATCTCCACTCTGTATTACTACGGTATTTATGTCTCAAATCTCCCACCGTCATCTTAAGTGCTTGTACTTACATGGCTTTGTTTTCACTTTGGCCCCTTAAGAATGGTTAGTGCTTGTGCCTTACAGCGAGAAGATCACCGGTTCAATCCCCTGTGGTGAATGACAGTGTTTCTCCTTCAGAGTTTTTCTCTTCTGCCCTGGTGTGCTTAAGCATTCCACGTGGTTCTCAAGTTTCCTCCCATAGAACTGAATTATTTAGACACTCTTGGTAAATTGAACATAAGTACGGAGGCGGGTGTGAACGGTTGTTTGTTTTGTCCCTCTGATGGACTACAATGACTGCTGGGATTGGATCCAGTCCCTGCCACAGCCCTGACGAGGATTAAGCAGAGAAGGAATAACAAACAAAAACGAGGGAAACAAACCTAAATGTCCCATTTATTGGTTCCTAGGCCATTGGAAACAATTTGTTGACCTTAATGGCACTCTGGAAGTTAAGAAGTCAAATTTCTTTTCTTCATGTTTGCTAACACATTGTTTACTTCTGGTTAACTTACGCTGGTATTTTAACCTTTACTTAACCTACCAGTAGTCATCCATAAATTGAGTGGAAATGTTATTCTACACGGAAGGAACAGTAACACAAGAACACGCCAAGATGGCCTCTCCATTAGCTACAACAGTAATGTAGCTACTGAGTTAGCTGCTCAGTAGCTACAACAGTCATGTATGGAGAGTTAGCTGCTCATTGGTCGTCTGTAGTTCAGCCTCTGATAATGTGATGACGGCATGAAGAAAAAATCTGAAGTCGTCAATGCCCTATGAGTTAGTGATAGTTTAAAGTTAATAAGTTAATTAGTTGGAAGATTAATATGAACTTGGTGACAGTTTTAAAATGTGCCCTCTGGTCTAAATCAAAACTTGGACTTTTTCCTCTGTGAGACTTTTGCTAATTAAGTTTATATATTTATATATATATATGTATATATATATATTCTTTTTTTTTTTTTTTTCAGATTTTATCCTTTCATCTGTAACATTTTTCTTTAGGCTGTATCATAAATGAAGACCATTTGGTTCTTGATGTAACTTTCCCTAACATTTTCATAATTTCCTGACAAACAAAAAAAAAAAAGTCTTGTCGAGACAAACAGCTGATGCAGCGACCGGAGAAAACTAACTGAATGACCAGTTTTACGACTTGGTCCTAAAGACCAGAGAACGTTTCCTTGACACCGTCTTTGTGAACATTTACGGTTCATCAGTGGACGTCTGAAGCAGGGCTGCAGCTGTATAGGTTTTCATGTATTTCAGATGTGCAGGCAGTATCACAGATCCAGTCTCTGGCAAATATCCATAACTCACATTCAACACTTTTTGTCTTCTTCTTTTCTGTTTCTGTTCCAAGTGTTCCACATTCCACAGAACTGGCCTGAAGCCTGAAACTGGCTGGAGGCCATTTCTGAATTTAGATTTCCACAATTGCCCAGTGGAGCACTGATTTGTGTAAACACAATATGTGGGTTTTGACAGCGCCGAGAGTGTGAGAGAGAGGGAAAACTCTGTTTCGTGTCATTTTGTTACTTTTCTGGCCTTTATTGAAAAGCACAAAGCCACACAGCCAGTGTTAAACGAAGCATCACCACTGCAAGGTTAGCCAGTTAAATCCCAGCGTCCCTGGGATGAACAAACCGAAAACTTCTGAGGGGGGGGGGTCTTTCACAGTGACAGGGTGAACTCTAGTTGAAGGACTCAGTTTGGCTAACACCTGTCGCAGTTGAAACATGCTTTCTCAAGTGCAGATGAAATTCTGTTGTCAGACTTTTTAATTTTCTGCCTGAGGAAAATGAGAAAATAAATTTTTAAAGCATAGACATCACGCCGTGGAGTTGTCTTTGACTCAGACCTGTGGACTCTTACTGGCAGGTGGAGGACAAAAGGAAAAAAACAAAGTTAAAAGTAAAAGTTCTGATGAAAAGTTTCTTCAGCACCATCATGACTGGACCAAAAAAAAAAAAAACCAGCAGGGCTGTAGAGTCTGACTTTTCTTCAATGAAAACAGCTGCTCCATTTATGGTCCACTGACTATATACTCTCCCAGCTTGTCATCTTGGAGCAAATCAATGACTTTTATCACATGGGACCACCATTCACAACCTGACTGTTCAGCTTAAGATCCCCATTCACTATGACATAATCTTTTTAGGGTCCACTTGAAGCGACCGGTGACCCGCGTCTGGGCCACATTCACAGTTAGAAAAACACTGCTTTACAACCGTATGGGACGTGGCCCACTGCCATCTGTCTCCTCACACTATCCTGCTGCCTTGCTCTTGTTCCTTAACTTAACTCAGACAAATTGGTCCCACTGGGATTTTACATATTTTTCTGGGGTTTTTTTTGTATTTATCCTGACCTAAAAGTCTGTTGTTTTCCCCTTAAAAAGCATATTTTTTGCATATTTAACGCAGCCGTTCATCTGATATAAACATGTAAATGTTGCCGTTGTGGATCACGGGGTAATTTTTAGACAACATTTGTCACATTCAACCAGAGAGCAATATGTAGGAATTATAAATATAGATGATTTGCTGCCAAAAGTAGCACCCTGGAATTCACAGTGTCGGTGAATCCTAACGGTTTCCATTATTTGCATTTTCCGAGTTCAAAGTGAAGTAATTGCTCCTCTTAAGCGCCGTTCCGATAAACATACTGTATCTCCGGTGCCGTGTCTGTGCAGCATATGGTAAGTTGATCGCTAAATTTAGGAAGTCTTTCAAGATTGCGCAGCGCGTGTTTGATGTGAAATTGCCACATTCATTTTGACATAGTTCCTGTGTTCTTCACACTGGCCTACAACGGTTAAGTGGTGGTGTAGATTACTTTTAATACAAAAAAAAACTTTTAAAAAAATGTTCAAAAAGAAACAAAATGAAGGGCCGTTTATTTTCACGTTTGTTTTTTAAAATCTCTCCCATGTCATAGTAATTATTTTTAAATTTTTTTCATCATTTTAAATCAGATAACAATAAGTAAAAACTACTCTCCTCTTCTCTCCTTTTATTTACGCTTCCAAACTCTCCCCTTTTCAACACATTTCTTTTCTCTCCTCCATTTTTAATGAACTAATATTTAAGTACTTCTATTAAAGCTAGTTAAATAGTTAACCGAGGTCCAGAGTGACCATAACTGTGAACAAACTATTATTACAGACATCATTAAACTCTTGGCCGTGATGTAGCCATAAAGTCAGGCATTTCCTACACTCTTATATTTATTTAATGTTCTTGTTTTTAAGTCCTTGGGTTTATCAAAATTCCCTACTTCCAAAGAAAACTCCACTTTTTTGTCCCTTTACTCCGACATCACTAATGGACCAGAGTTCCACACAGTTTTCAGCCCCAGTTTTGAGCGAATAAAACAAATAGCTTCTGTCCAGGATCTACTTCTACAGCGTTACCTTGATGTGTAGCTCACGCCGGCAGGAATGTAGTAATATCTGTTTCATGAGTACAGACGTGGGGTTCGTCACAGGTCTTTCTGACAGTTGGCTGTTTCTCTCCATGTCAGAGACAAATGTGTGGAGAAGGAAAAGAAAATCTTAGAATTAGCTCCAGTTATTTCCCTGTTTAACGCCCGTTTTATACCTGGTTGATGGGCTGTTTGAGGAATGAGCTGAAATGTCAGTGGTTTCATTGAACCAAGTACAGTGTTTAATATGGACTTTGACTGTATAGTCTAAGGTCAGGTTTTATAACGGCAGTATACGTTCAAACTGAGCTGGTATAAGTAGAAGGTTCATCCAGAGACGGAACGCTGCAAATCAGAACACTCGAAAGTCTGACGGACAGGATTAGAAATGGAAAAATGAGAGGGACAGTTAAGGTGGAGCAGGTGGAGATAAAGTCTCAGAGGAGAGTATCTATCTATCTATCTATGTCTCATATTATGATGTTGTAGAGGAGGCTGGCCTTGACACAAATACTGTCTGTGGTTGTGGTTGTGTCGTTCCTCAGTCTTCTATCTCAGCCAACAATCTTAACTTCTGTTTTCTGTTTACTGAGCACATCATGGACTGTAATCACCTGGCTCAAGTACAGCTCCGTTGGCTTCTTGTGTGAATCTGGCCTGGAGCCCATCATTCAGATTCAGACTTACTGTATTTGCTAAGTTTCTTCTTGAGGTTGGCATCGCACAGAGTTTAGCTTCTGTTCAGTCGTTGAGTTTTGTCCTAGATGCCTTCACACTCTTTACTTTAAGGCAGGGGGCCCAATACGTAGAATTAACAACAATTAAAATAAGAAAATGTGTGTGTATATATATAAATACAATTCTATAGTGTGTAGTAGTGACCATATATTGTTACATTTTACATTTATCTTCATAATTATTATTAACCTTTAGTCCAAGATGACAACCTTCCACTACTCAAACAACAAAGGTTTTAAATGAATTCAGTCTTCACATACTCAGAAAATAATTCCATCTTGTCTGTTTAGAGCCACCTGTGATGTGTTCCAAATCCCGGGCTGCCTGCATCACTCCTAATTTACCATGGTTGCGGTGTGATTGATGCTGCTTGTCTCTGACTCTGGTCTAAAACCATGCACGGCCACCATGGGCTGTCGCGTCTCCTCGATATTGACATAAATCCTAAATGAGAAGAGACAAGAGATCAATATGTAAACATGAATAGTTCAATGAAATTGTTTTTTTTTAAAGCCAGAATTAAACTATTTAGTTAAAATAATCTGAGTTATTTTTTAAACTTGACAATTGTTCACCCAAACAGGAAGGTCCAATGTCTAGTCTTTTACCCTCCAGACTTATCATGTCTTTCTAGACAAATGTAGAAATGATATATATAGTATTTTTGTTAGTAGAAATGGTCTTACTATAATTTAGTTGTAACTTTATCCTTCAGTTTTTTTTAATTATTTTTATTACTAGAGAATATTCAGTTTGTTCTCGGGAATTTCCTTTATTTCATCTAGTCAAATTTAGGAAAGGAGATACAAGGAAGAGAACCTGAACGCACCATTATGCA
>NC_024311.1:12707565-12739993 GCF_000523025.1 Cynoglossus semilaevis | reverse complement strand
GGGAATGGGGAAAGCTTGGATGTTAAATATCAATACAGTAAATCCTTTCCGTACAATTTGGTCGACTGACCTTCAGGGAAAGTCCTCACAGCGTCAATACACACAGGACTTCTGTCATGCTTGGTGGACCACTTGTTAGTTTTCCAGTCTCTGGGCTTTGACCTTGTGTTTGTGCATTTAAGGAGATAATATGAGAAAGGTCAGGGCACCGACTTCAGTTTCTCATCCCATGGTTGTTGCCAGTACCACAGAATCCATACTTCCATTGCTAGCCCACGGTATTGGCCGGTACCGACCAACCAGGCTTTGGTACCAAAACGTTTGAAGGGTTGGGGGTGTGTAGTGATATCTGTTCATTACTGTATGCACTACAATACAATCTAAACCATGTTCCTGATAGGCTGAGGGTTTGTCCACATGGACCGACCTGTGTGGCAGGCAACACTTATAAAGTCCTGTGAAACAGACTGGTACAGATGGGTGGACAGACACATGGACTCGGCCACTGGGACCTGCACAGGCAGGTTGGCTGGTTTGACAGTAAAGCAGGACAGATATCACCGACACCATGTGTGATTACGTGACCAGGCTGACTGCTGGGACGGCGGACCCAAAGGATGCTGTCGAATATTTGAAAGCTGGCCGACTTATTTTGGCATAAATGTCAAACAGCTGTCAGACGTAGGTGCCGTGTGAATCAGGAGAAACCAGACTGGGAAGAGTCGGCGAGGAAGAGGAGAGCGCAGGAGAAACCAGACTGGGAAGAGTCGGTGAGGAAGAGGAGAGCATCCAGACAGGGAAGGGTGTAGAACTGTGTCCGTCCATCAAAACAATGACAGCCAGATGATTACTGCTCAATGAAACCATGTGGAGGTGTGTGAGGTCCAAGTTACATTCAAGACTCAAACAACAGCAGTACTGTACACCTCCCCCCCCCCCCCCCCCCCCAGAAGGACTATAAGCTCAGTCTTTGAATGGATATTGGTCTTTCTTCCTTTATTCAGCAAAAAAAAGTTTCATTGTACAGAACGTCTTTTATAAGAATTAAGCCTCATTCATTATGACCTGATTACTAACCTAGTTTTTCAGGTGGTTTTCAAAGCCTCAGATTTTTTTTCTTCCTAGAGCAGAAATGTGATTAAAACAATGTATATAATTAGAGGTTAAGTAATTTTAAGTATCTACGTAAAGACATGAATTCAAACAACATAAATGACTGTTCCTTATTCATCAGTACATGAGTCTTGTCAGACAGACTAATTCAAACTCACAGTAAAGTTACGGTTAAACTTTGGCTAGTCCGGCTTTTTAATTTTCTGTTAGAATTATATCTAGGCTACATACTGTATGGATGTGAATGTAAACCTTAACCACCAAAAACCAAAACACAAAGTTTGTCTTATGAAGGTTACATTGCTCAATGTCACATTTTCGTTGGTTTGAATCCCATTAAATCCACTGATGAATAAATTCACCGAATGCTGATTCACAATGTGATCCCACTGCGACTGTCTGTATTTTTTTTTTCCGTCTGAAACGTTGTGTTGACGTCCCTGAGTCATATGGTAGAAGTGAGTTGTTTATGTCAGGCAGAGGAAACACCTCGCTGTGAACAGTACTGCTCCTGGAAAGGAAGAAGGTTACAACCAGTTTTAGCGTTTGCCGAAACAAATAAAGTTTCACAAGCTTTTCTGACAACTGTACGGAAAACACTGCATATTTATTATCATGTGGCGACGGCAGCAGCTTTTACTCCGTCTTAGAGGAGGACTGGAGAAAAATCATGTCGCTGAATTTGATGTGGTGGTGCTGGTGGTGCTCTGGTGATGTTGCGGAATTCTTCACTGAAGTTTTGGAGTATTTGAAGTACATTTCATTTTGTATTTAATTAAAAAAAAAAGTTTACTGACTTTTTGGAAATGGAATTTGCAAAGCCACAAAAGATCCTAAACACGGTGAACAAAGAAGATTCTTCTCTTTGCTCCGTTTCACCCGACCATCTTTGTCCCGTCCTTTCTCACAGTCTTAGCCTCCTTTCTTCTCCGATGTCTTCAGGCTCCTTCTTCTGTCTTCCACTTTGTGTCTTTTTATATGCTTCTTTCATCCATTCTTGTCCGTCTTTTGTGTCCTTTCCTTTGAGGTCAGAACATCAAAATTATTTATTTTTTCTTCAGTGAAGGTACGAGTCCTTCACATCTTCCCTCTGCGTCTAACACTGTTTTCGGTGTCGGTTGCTTTTCCAGTTTTACTAACGATACAAGTTTTTATTCTCTGGTGACCCTTTGGCATTAACTGCTGTCTCTGCAGACAAGATGAAGGTGTTAGTCTTTGGACTTTGGACAATCTGTTGTCTAAAAGTAACTAGTTATTGACCATGTTGGCTTCCACTTATGGGATTCAGGTGCTAATGTTGCTTTTTTCAGTTTTACTAATGATGCAAGTTTTTATTCTCTGATGCCAACGGCTCAGATGAAGAACTGAAAAAAAGAAGAAAAAAAAGTCACTAGTTACTTTACACACAGGAGGGTGAGGTCCAATGGAGCAGAAGTGTCAGTAGACAATAAGATATTAGACAGTAAGAGACTCTGGAGAAGAAAAAAATGCAATGTCAATATATATAAACCAATAAATGAACAAGTGTTTTGGAACATGGTAAAAAAAAAAGGACATAACAGTTTGTTATTGTTCTTCTGTTTTTTGTAGTGAAGCCCAAAAACGACCAACATGATCTCTCATCATTTACAAAGGACAAGACAAAAGTGAAAGATAACAAAAAAACCATTCCTATCTCTGGATATGTCCTTGGTAGATTTAGAGACAACAGAGTGATGACTGGTCTGTCCGTCCTCATGGACGGTGACTCCAGCTCTACACCATGTAGGACACACTGGGCGTCTTCTTCAGTCCAGTACTGCAGTTCTCTCCTTCTACAGATGCTACATGTGATCCATGAGGTACAAACAGGACAGCAGAAGATACTAGAACAAAACACGTCTTTATCATTAGAATAATACATGGCTGGTCAAAATATTTGGTACTGTCTTTTGAGTTGTCACCAGGACTTAAAATGCAGTATATAAGTCCCCTTCACTTACCATTTGAAATATACAGAAACAGACAAAGAACTGAAAATTCTAAATTTGCTGAATTAATAGAGAACAATTTGTTGAAAATGTCTGCTTGGTTTTATCCCAAATAAAATATATTATAAAATAATATTGTTTTTGGAAAATGTGATCATTTGTCCAATATATTATTTGCTTTACAAAATAAAAATTATCTTTTTTATTTTCTTGAAATTCAATTTTTGCACTAAAGAAATTCCTGCGAAAATATCAGTATACTTGAACCATAAGAGCATTCTCTTGTTTGGTTGAATGACGTGTGTTTGAGGTTTTTCTGCCTCACTGACAGAGTTACATTGTCACACACACACTTATGAAGGTGGTCTTGTACCGGCCCCAGGATATTAAAGACCCCCCCCACACACACACACACGACAGTCAACTCACTCACACGTTAGCCTGACGGTTGTGGTGTGAATTACAGAGTGTGCCGAGGCTGCGATCCTGGTTGCTTCGTGATGCGCCTACAGTATTAAAGTTTTATTTTCAGAGTGTGAAAACGACTGCTTTCACTCATCATTTCCCCCAGCAAAAGAGATGGAGTGATGCACTTGGGATCAAACAGAAGAAACAAAACATATATGGGGGATGCGTCCTCAGACCAGCGGGGGCCGAGGGTCTTCCTTAGCAACACATTCTACTGTCCCATAAGCCTTAACCCGAGCCCTGGAGCAGGCGTTCAGATTTGATGTTGCGCCTTGTTTTCTCTCAGAAATCAACAGTCCGCTCACACACTGGATTTTCACAGATGTATGTTTGAAGCTTTTTCTCTGTGTTTTTCAGGTTGTCGGGATTCATGCTGCCCTCCCCTATAGTCAGCAGTGGATCTATATTGGCCTTGTGGTTCACCACAGACTTTGCTGTTAGTGCCCAGGGCTTCAAAGCAGTGTACGAAGGTAAGACCACGTGTTGGTGTTTGTACAGCGATGGCTCGATGATGATGTTTGGTTGGACGACTGAAGGAGGAGTGACGGCAAATGAGAGTTGTGAAGTCTTGTGTCATGTGTGTCCAGTGTGAAATGCATGTTGGGTAGATTATGTCCCAATGGATAGCAACTGTTTTTTTTGCTGCAACTGTTGTTGATATAAACAGTTGGTCTAACAGTGTGTAGAGAGAAAATAATTGAACAATTGAACAGTGACTGACTAGCCCAATGACTTGAGGCTGAAGAAGGTGCTCTTTATTAGATGCAAGATGGAACAAAAACACAATCGCTAAATTGTTAGCTGTAATGTTAGCCCAAAACAGCTAATGCTAAAACCGAAATATAGCAACAGAACCTAAGATTTTGCCAGTGATAATTAAAACTAAACCAAAAATAAAAAAAAACTATCAATAATGGAGAATTGATCAAGAAATATCCTTACGTTAGCCTAAGAGATGAAAACATTTATGAGGATACTTTTTATTTGACCAAATGTTATGCCGAGCTTGCGGGTGGTGAAAAGGTACGCCGAACTGGATTCCTTCAGCTGTAATGCTCTCTTCTTGTTGCGGCTAACTTCTTGGGTTAAGTGCCTCCTGAATGAGATGTGAGTTTATTAATGCCTCTGAGAAATGTGAGCGTTGCTATTCTGGCAGGGAAGGGAAGAATATCACATAAGAAACCGACGGAAGTGTCTGGCCTTTTAGAAAATTGCTTGGTATTCATACTGACCTGCAGGCCACTTACTTTGGTCTAACAGTATTTCCTCCTACAACACTCAGTCGGTGGTGTACAAAGGCATTTGGATTAATGCCAGCATTAAAAGTGGACATGGAGTAGGTCTTAATTCGCATTCATCATATTCACCACAAGTGCTGTGTTTACAAATCAGATTCTCTTCAGCACAAAGCGTCCAAATGACAGGATGTTGTGCTTCAGAGAGGAGTGACTTCAATGACTCTGGTAAAGTAGGCAGCAGCACTGTTCCACACGACGGTGACATTTAATGCTCCGTACAGTACAGTGTCTACTTATTGCTTCACTCTACTCTGGTGACCCTTTGACATTAACTGCTGTCTCTGCAGACAAGATGAAGGTGGTGTTAGTATTTGGACTTTGGACAATCTGTTGTCTAATAGTAACTAGTTATTGACCATATTGGGTTCCACTTATGGGATTCAGGTGCTAATGTTGGTGGGTGTGTTGTCTGGCACCAAACAGGAAAAAAAAAAGATCAGGTGTTAAAGGTTTTTTTCTCCAGTTTATACAGTATGTTTCCCCAAATAATTGAAGAATAACATCTCCTTTTCTGCTGGTCTGTCATCAGGCTCACAATCAGAATCAGTTCCAGTCAGTCCCTGTCACATATATCTACATATATGTATATTAAGTAACAAAGTTGTCCTACTTCACAAATCAAACATATTTGAAAACGCACACATACATGTGTATATATATACTTATATACACATATGTATATGTATATCTATCTATATAAATGTGTGTATATGTGTGTGTATGCATATATACATAAACTGTATATTTGTGTATTTATATAAACATACATATATTTGTGTCTATATTTATAAATATATTCATGACTTCATTTTTGAATGTGCCGTCGTGAAGCTTTGAGCTGCTAACCGTCCTCTAGATGATACCGTACATAATAGATGCATTCATAACCTTTATATCTCATCTCCTGTTGTCTGTGATATCTCCACACACAGAGGTGAAAGTTCGTTCCGCGGCTCATTGTGCAGATTTTAGTGATATGTATTATGAACGACGTAGAGCACGACTCTTACGTGTCTGTTGGGATCGAGCACAATTGCTTGCAGTGACCTTTTGGAAGCCCTTTTCGAACACACACAAACACACATGCTCATCCACACACACTCACACACACACTGTAGGTTCTCTATTAATCCTGTTTCACAGTTTAACTAAAGTGCAGGCTCAGGAGACTCGAAGTGCAGACCTTAATGTGTGCGTCATTAATTACTTTCTTCTAGTTATACTCCGTACCAGACATATGATACTGTGTCATACTGTATAAGACTATGGTTTTCAACCAGAAGTTGGTGATAATAAGGCAGGGTTTTTAACCTGATGTGCAGCAACTACACACACTGAATGCTTAAATATAGCACAGAGCAAGGCAGCAGCTGTGTGCCCTGAAACACCTGGAGAGTTCCTGTGGCATCGATCTGTGTAAAAGCAAAGTTCCGTCCAGAGGCAGGAGAACTTCTTAGGGTTTAATTGATTAGTGCGTGGAACTGAGTTCTTAGTAACGTTACAGCCAAATATAGGGTAAAGAAAAGGTTAAAGTAAAAACATTAAAAAAAGTGCTGCAGAATTTAACTTTATATAGTATCTTACTACACCATATGTATAGTGAGATGTTGTCAGAATCTTCCTGTTGCTAACTGGTACCGACCCCACATGACTGAACCTGACCTTTTTCCGCTGACTCCGCGGTGCTGCCATGACTGAACCTGACCTTTTTCCGCTGCCTCCGCGGTGCTGCCACCACGGTGCTGTCTCCCCTCTGTCTTCTACCTCTTCCTGTTTCTGCTCCTTCTCCTCTTCTTCAATTGCATCGTTTTTGTGACGTTTGGAGTCAAATTTCTAATCAGAATCCGATTGACTTCCTTATTTGTTTTCCTGACTCGGTGAAAAAAGGACTTCACTTCACTTGGCAAACAGGAAGCTTGTTCTTTTTTATTCCAGTCACCAATATTTTTCCTAATTGAAAGAGACTCTCTGGGCTGCATTCTGCCAACATCCTGTGGAGTCGAGCCCACGGTTCTCTGACTCTCCTCAGTCGTCAGGTGACGTGAATCCTGAGAAGTGCTACCTTTCATCTCTAATATGAATTCCTGTTTAGAATTTAGCAAAGTCAAACAAGCAGAAGTTTGTTTTCATCTGGAGATGAAGAACAAAGTGAGACCACCCAGGGTGAGAATTATGGGCTGAATATTGATGGGAAGCTGCAGAGTTTGTGCTCGGATAAACAAAAGTTAGACAGTGCACGTCTCTTGTTCTTCAGACTGTTCTTCCAGCAGCTGGAGTGACACTGTTTGTTCCTCTTCCTCTGCAGCTCTCTTCCCCTTCAGTCAATTTTATTCACCCTAGCAGGGGATCTGTTCATCCATGTCTTATTGCTTTCCTTAGCAACCCAGGAAACTTGTGTGTCTTTTGCAACCAAAGAAACTAAAATCGAAGGCAGAGGAAAAGAAGGCTAGGGAAAAACAAAAACCAGAACAGGAAGTTCTGTCAAATATAGCTGTACGTAGTGGTTAGCACGTAGACTTTGCTCATTTAAAAGAAGGCACATTTGCAGACGGGCTTTGTTGAACAAGATAATCATCAATTAATATTCCCTGGAGCAAATGGAGAGCGAGACGGGAGAAGAGATAAAGTTGAAGACAGAAACGATGATAGGTGGGAAGATAAGGCCGACGTAAACTGACAGCGCTGCTGGATTTTCTCGCTGTATACGTATATTTTTAGTCCAGTTTAACAAGATAAAAAAAACTGAAGTCGACATGATTTCGGAAAATATTTTTAAAAGTACTGAAGTTAAAACTGGCCATACCAGACCAAACCATACCCTTAAAACTGGCCATACCAGACCAAACCAAACCATACCATGTCATACCATACCATGCAATGCCATACTATTATATTTTATTCCACTCTATGCTTAATTCTGCGCTTAATGTGTGAAATTATTAAAAGCTGGGCTTCTTAATTGTGATTGGACAATCTGTTCAAAAACCACCAGAACATATTCTGTGTCTGTCCTAAGTGGAGTGTTTAGAGTGTGGTCCCAGGGACAAACCACAGCCTGTGGTGTGGTGTTTGCTCCAGAGAATGAACCTCACATATAAATAACTCGGCCTCAAATGAGCTTCACCTGTTTCACAGAGCGGCGACCACTGCTGATGAAAGACATTTATGATTTGTGGAAAAGATAACAAAATGACATATTTCCAAATTGAATCTCCTAATCTAGCAATACTCCATCTCTAGTAAATCATAAGACTGAGGGGATGGTCTGAGATGAGGAGTCAGACGACCAATCAGGTGAGGTGTAGATAGAAAAGTCAACAAAGGAGGCAGAGAAGGAGAGAGTGAGGGATATGTCCTGGACTGAGATTCAAGGCCTGGGGCTCCTTGTGCCTGGCAGTTACCACACTAAACTTGGAGAGAATATTATTCAAGAAGCCAAAGTGGTCAAACACTGTGAGGGAGACTGACTGCCATGACAGCCAGTGAAAGATCAGTCAAAAATAATGTGGCTACCCTCCAGGAAGGTGACCTAAATCTTCACACCAGACTCACAGATGGGTGAGGGCCCAGATGGAACTTTTGACTTCTTGGCTTAGTTTTAGGTATAAAAAAAAGCTGGGGTTTTGTTTTACTTTTTTTGTTCAAGAAGCACGTGATTGGTCAACGTGAAATGTTTTTGAGTGGAAAACATTGACATTTTTGGGGCTGGGGGAAGTTAAGGAAATTCCAAAGTCCACTGACTGATAGGGACCTAAAAAATAATATGAATTTATTATAATTTTACAGTAAAATATTGCATTGAGAAATTTCTTGTAGTGAATATCAGTCTTGAATAGTTGATAGTGAATTCTGCAGAGTATGTACAAATATATTTATATTCTTAAATGTTACATACATTTATGGGCCCGTATCATTTCGTGGGACCCAGGATTCCTGACAGCACCACTGGTTAATGATGCATCTCACAACACCACCCAAACTAGGATTAAGAATTAAGACAGAATTGAACCAGGAACCTTCTGTTTAATCCACTGTACCACACTAGGAGCAACATTATTTTTTTAGTCACACCTGCAAAGCAAAACATAATGATGTTTCGCCTCCAAACATTATTTTATATTCTAACCCCCCCCCCCCCCCCCCGTCCATCCCTTTACATTAACTGGTCTTTTGTCATTGAAGTCTATAGGAATTCAAGTTTGTTTGTTTTGTTTCCATCATCTCGTAGATTGTACACAGTGACAGAGGTCACATTAACAGACACGGGTTTCAGGTCAGGTGTTGAACTCAAAACTCTCTCCTGGGTCTGCGATGTTCTCCGTGACCTGAGCCGCCCTGGTGCTGTCAGTTTAGAGGCACAGCAGTTCGTGATTCTCTTTGAAGCACCAGGCTGCAGCAGCAGCACCTCTCTCTCACACACATACATACACACACACTTGCCAAAATATGGCACAGATGGAATTTGGTATTCAGCAGTACCATCACGGAATACATTTTTATTTTATATGGCGTTCCTACAGCTGATGACTGATCAGGTTCCTGAAGAGTCGTCCAGTTTGACAGGGGTAAAAACTGACGTTTTCCACCTCAACCCTGTGCCTTTAAGACCTTCTTTAATGCTTTATCACATCCAAACAGCCTTGAACTGAAGAGGAAGTTTCTTCTTGACATCATCAAATGTCTTATTACTGTTAAACACACATTTGGAACCTTGACGTGATATGAAGGGAGCAACAATAACTTGGCAAAAACTTTAAATGACTTTAAAAACACGATACATCTCCTGGTGGAGTGTGAAAAGCAGATAATATTTCTGCAGTGTGATACTTCCTGAAAACCCCTGTGCCTACTTAAAACACAGTATTATGTACCAGCGTTTTATACCGGTGGTTTTTAGGCCCATTTCTCACGCACCGTGGAATAAATAAACCAAAACTAGTCATTTGACTCCGATTTAAAGAAGGTTTCCTTCTAAAAATGTCATCGCAGGGTAAAATCTAAATAATGATTTCCTCATATTTTATTAAGTCTCATGATGTTTGGCTGATTTGGTATTCAGTGGCACCGGGGTCTTGGATGGAACACAGATGTCATGTATTGCTTCTCCCTCATTATCTCCTCTTCATTTTTTTCCCCACCAAAAAACAAAACAGTTTTTGAAATATTTATTTTGCCTTCATCTGAGTTCATGCTCTTACTTCATACTTCAGCTCTAGTATGTCTTCAGTATAAAATGTTTGAAATGATTGCGATTGAGCCCCGGGCCGTGCACACGTGGTCCTGTTGGAGCTGGCAGCTAAGTCAACTTCATGACTCATGAAGCCAGATGCTAGAAGGTATAAATAATTAAACTTTCAAATGATTGCCGTTCCTTGCATAACTTTGCAATTGTTGCAGAGAAACTCAAAAGCACCGCGGCCGTATTCTCCCAAACATCTGTCGAGTGCTGCTGCATCCCAGCCTTTCCTTTTAGATCGAGGGAGTCAAACTCCATCGCCCAAAGGGGTTGAAATATAAAACACAGTAAAGTTGTGGGGCTGAACAGGATTAACATTTATTGAACAGTCCAGTGCTGACAATGCCATAACCAAAAATATTGAATTTGAACAGCACTGACATTTTTCTTCAGTAAAAAAAGAATAATTCAAAATGAAAACATCAGGGAAATTGGAATCAGAAAATTATGCAGTATTGATAGGCTTTGACTATGGCATTTCATCCATCAAGTCAACATTAACATAGGTTATTACAAAATTCTTTCTCAAGACAACCAGACTTTAAGCTAAGCTGTGGTGGGCCACATAAAATGCCAAGGCGGACCATGTTTGGCCCACGGGCCTTGAGTTTGGCAAGTATTTAAGAGTAAGGGAGAAAATAAACTATACATCTGTCACCAAAGTACTGTTCTCAAGGGCAACTGGACTGGTAGGTTTTCTTCAGTTCTGAAGAAGCCTCTTAGATGAGATTTTAAAAAAAGAAACGAGGAGCCAAACCTCCTACATGTAAATAAGAAACGTGTCCGAGCTTCAAACACACACTGAGTCTTTGTTGTTCAGAATTTTAAACCCTTGTAAAGCCCCTACAGACCCTGTACATTAAACACATGTGCCAACACATTCCAAACTAGTGGAAATCAAATGAGTCTCCGTAGAAATCCAAGACAGCAAACACGAGCTGGGAGCACGGAGACCACGGGAAGTTCTTCTCTATCCGTCGTATCTTTCCGACCATGTGCCTTATGTCATGGCTATTTCCCTTCTCTTGAAGCCGTGTCAGCCCTCGACATGTCAGCCTGTGTAGGTTATTACAGTTTACATCCACTTGCGATGCAGCATTACAACGTGTAACGTGTGAGAGCCCCATGTGGGAATGTGTGCATCGATAGAATTGCAGGGACTGTATCCCCCGCGGCGTTTGCATTCCCTCTCCCTCTCTTCCTGTGACACACTCTCTGCGGCTCCGCTGTGTAGAATGGTGTAGAATCCATTAGGAACACTTCTAGGAGTTTCTTAAATCTCGCTGACTTGATGCAAGGCTTTTCCACAGGAGCTGCGGCTCCAGCAGCAGCAGCAGCAGCAGTCAACCACTGGAAGAAATGCAAAATGATTACAGACCCACTCTCTGGGAATTAAGGCTGTTAGATGCAGCCTTTCGTGTAATAAAGATTATATGAAACATCATGCTATCATGTCAGTACACACACAAACTCACACACACACACACACATCGTTTGACTCACTGCTTGAAGACCAAGTCTTGTGTGCTTGCTTCATTTTATTTATACTTTATATATGAATGCAACACCTGGCTGTGGTGGGGTTTCTTTGATGATTGTATGGGTATGATTGGAACAGGACCAGAACAGTGCAAATATCCATGGACTGACCCTTTACGTCAGGCTCAGTTAGGTAGTGGAGGGTGGGTGGTGGGGGGTGGGGGGTTCATGGGTTATTGAGCTGGTATATGTGACAGCGACAACACAGATTCCATCACAATCCCAGCTATTCCAGGGGAAAAAAACACATTTCTATTTCCTTTTAATTTGCATTTATGGAGAATTGCTTTGCTTACATTGAGTGAAGAGTGATATTCATGTAAAATATTAGCTGTCCAAACCTGGCATGTAGGTACAGTAATGTGTTCATGGAAATTACCCCGTTGTACTCGGTGCAATAAGTTGTCATGAAGCAGACGGACGTGCTCACGAATCCTCTTTGATTTGTATGCAAATATAATGAAAAGTCCTTCCACGCACACACATATATATAAATAAATTTATACTGTATATATACCTGGTATAAACTGAGGTAGTCAATGTTGGGTGAAGGTAGGTGGTCATGTCAGCCTCCACTGAACTGTGTCAATGTGACTCGGTGACAGTCTACTTTTAAAATGACATACAGTTCTCTCCCAAAGTGAGGCCCGAGGTTGTGAACCAGGACTGATCTGCTGGCAAAGACTGAACCCGTGGAGAATGCTTCATTTTTTGTTCTTCACCTTAATAACAATCTAGTCACCAGTTAACCTGCTGATTTAGTTTAGATTACTTTCCAGTCTTTCTTTCTCCCTGGTTCAACTCTAATGGAAATACAGGGCTGTCAAGTGATTCAATCCTGTATCTGATTCATCACACGGTGGCTGTGGATTGATCACTAGTAATCATGAAAAATCAAGATAATCCAAATGATGGGATTATTATATATATACATCTAAATGGAGTTGATAGAATTTAGTCATTAAACTCGCATGACATTATGTCACTGACAGACATACTGACATATTTTGAGCTCCAAGTGCTTCATGAAATTAAAGCGCTTTTCAGCAATATGTTCAAATAACATGTATGTTCAAGGTGTATTTGAGCAACGGTAGGAGGATGGACAGTGGATTTGTTGGATATTCGATGAAATCTTAATCCCAATAGTGAATTTCACAATGTAATTATTGACAATCCATGTTTTTAGTGCTGCAAAACTCATAACTAATTGTCTTTTCTGTGGTGGATTATTTTGTGCAATTAATAACTAATTGTCTTTTCTGTGGTGGATAATTTTGTGGTTGAATCGAGGTGCATCCAACAAGATTTTTGTTGCTGTAACAAGCGAAGAAGATACAGTGGAGATATTGGAGGTGGAGCTGCCAGGCCGGGGGAAAGGAGCAAGGGTTTTGGATAAAGTAAAAGAAGACCTGGAGATTGTTGAAAAGCACAGGAGGCAGGGGATAAGGCACTTACCTTCAACCAGGATATAAAGAATTGTTTCCAGTGTCAAAACTGTGGACTGCTGCTGCGGTGACCACTGATCAAGGGACGCGCTGACAGAGAATTTGGAAAAGATTAGGATTGGTCTTGACATTCTCTGCACTGCTCCATTTCCAGAACACGGCCTGTTTTAGCTGTCTATTGACCTGACAGAGTTTGCTGCTATCAGTGTCTCCGTGTCCCTTATTGGAAATAATAGGTTGGCTGGTTTAGTCAAATCTAATAGATCCAGCAGGGAGGCGTCTTGGCACAAACATAGCAAATCATTAAGGACTCTTAGCAGATTTGTCATCTCAGAGAGAGAGAGAGAGGTTCTGTTCCATATTTGTTTTCGTGAACGTGTGCATAAGAGACGTAGAGCGTGAGATAAAAGAGCAGATGAGCAGCAGAAATTGAGAGGAAAGAGAGGTGCAGTCCGTTACACCATTAACCCATATTGACTGGCACACCGCAGGAAGCTCCTCGCTGTGGGAGTGTGTCCTATAACTCTGTTGTTACTGAAGCCAGCGGTAGTCGGCTACATCGATCAAAGAAGCAATGTCAAATGCCCTACTGTGTCGTTGCGTGCATGCAATTGCGTGCGTTTGTCCGTGGTTGACAGACCAAAGGTGTTAACGTCATCATCGTGTAGCCGGGACGCGATCTCCCCGACTCACACAAAAACACACACTTGTAGTGAGTGTTGTGAAGGGTAATCAACTTCCCACCATGCCGTAAAGTCAATATGACATCTAAGTGGTTTGAACTTATCGCCCCTTATGTGCTATTTTCAGTCTGTGTGCACAGAAACTGGTCTCTTAAGAACAGTTACTGAAAGCAGAGGGTGATGTATGTGCTGACTCATACCTGGGAAATGCTCAGCACGTCCTCACCATTGTCCTGTTGGGCAGCTTTTTCTAAATGTATTGGTCAAATAAACACATCTTGTACCAAAGAGCTAAAAAAAAAAACAGCTAAAAAGTGGAAATAGTTTTCTGTAATTTACCGTCTGTAAGACTCTTCAGAGCTCCTCGAAACATCCATCTCAGTGGACACGTAAGATCATCATTCATACCTGGCACTTAACTGTGCGTCCATAGTTGTCACTGATCATTCAAGGCTAAATCTGAATCCTCTTCTTGAATCTCAAATGTGTCCTCACAGTGTCCTGGATGTTTTCACACAGAAGGCGGCGTCATTTTTCTCTGTTTTTACTTTAATGACATGATTTTAAATCAATTGTTTAGAGTGTTCTAGAAAATGTAAAGTAGGAAAAACTGATGTAAGTCACAGTCATGATAGATCTTTATCTATATCATCTGCAAAGACAGACATAGGATTTTAAAATGATATCAGCATTGGGTCATTTCTGTTATATTTTCAAATTGGAAATAAAACAAAGAAAACACTCTTCTCTCGCTGTATTGGTTGAAGATGATCCTATGAGTCTGTGAGCATCTACGGTTGGGTTTACGGGTTAGACTTATTTAATTATCAGCTTTGAGTGCTAAGTTGAGTAAATCAACAGATCAACACTTGAATAGTGGACAGCAATGATGGGCTGCAGGTCTGGATGTCTGTGGCAGAGGCAGCAGTGACTCAGGGACAAAGCCCTGACAGTCCTCTGTCCTCCAGCAGAGCAGACAGCAGTGTGGAGATAATCGCTGCATGTTAAGGTGTGGCTGCCATCTCTGTCACTGGTCAAATGTAAAGCTTTTGTCATGCCAAAAAAGAGCTGTTAACTCTTTCAACAGTTTAGGCCAGAAATGAACAAATTGACATTGATTCTATGATTGTGATTCATGCTGTTAAAAACTGAGTTAAACTGGCAGCAGGCTGAGAAACTAATGTGAAAATGTCAGTTATTGCTTTAAAAGCACATTCTTTGCCTTTGTAGTGTCACAGCAGGCATTTTCCCAAGATGCCATTGGTTAGTATTTCAAATAAAATCAATCTACAGCTAAAAGAGTGCGCGGTACGAATATTTATAGCTCTTTCAGACAAACTGGGGAAGTTCCGTGGTTCTCCTATGAAACGTCTTTAAAAACAGAGCGTTAGTTCGTTCCACGTATGTTTTTGTGAATCTTTTGTTGAGGTTGCTATCGTGAAACTGTCCAATTAAAGAAAAGTTTTATTTATTTTATCGTTCTGCCTTGTTTGTAGTGCTGTGTAAAGTACAGTATGAATAAAAATAAAGAGAATGCCTTCATATAAACCTGAGTTTTCTTCTGCTCACCGAGCAGTGCAGCAGCGGTGTGTAGTTATTTGTGATTCAAAGACAGAGTAAATGTACAGTTTGGAATAAAATTTGGATCCAGTAAAATGTTCAGCATTTATTAATCAAAGTGTGGACCGTAAATGGAATAATGCTTAATTTCACAAAGTTGAGGAATGTAAATGTGTTGGCCTGCAGATACAAACTGTGGGATTTATCCAAAACCGTCACGTCAGATCCCCGGAGTTCAGATTTTCTTATCTCTTAAGTTGCAGTAGTTACAGTTTAGTGCAGTTCACTTGCAGTGTGTATGAATTGTAGAAAAGAGATAAAAGATTTAGCATTTGTCTCCCCCTGACCTCTTTAATCCTTTATGTGTTTCTCCTTCTATGATAATCCCAGCTTCTGTGTTACAGTCTCCTTGACAGAAGGGGTTTGTGATTTAAGTTATGCTGCCCCCGTCAGGCTTCATTGACCTGAAAGCTGAAGCAAACTGATGCTACTTAAAAAAGAAGGCGTGATCTCGTTACAACATGCAGCTCTCCGTAGCCACTTGGAGAATATTTGTATGTATAAATAATTGGGTTTGAGAATAATTTAACCTAACGTACTTTGAGCAAGGACACTTTGGCGTAAGGCAAGAAGGTCACTAGTTCGATCCCTTTGACAGTTTGTTAGAGTGAAGGTTTGCGTCCGCTGTACAAAAACATGGAGGAATAAGTTAAGTTTTCACACTGAATTGGCCAATGGGGTGAATATAAATGTGAATGGTTGTAGGTGAATAGGCGTTAATGTGAACATGAACGGTTGTTGCTGCTGTCCAGCCTGTCCAGCCTGTCCAGCCTGTCCAGCTTGTCCAGTGCTGTCCAGTCTGTCCAGTCTGTCCAGCCTGTCCAGCCTGCCGCCCTGGGTGTAACCTCCTCTCACCCAATGACAGCTGCGGCCCTCCCACAGTTAACAGATAACAAACCGAGAACAACCAGTCATTTTGATAGGATTGTTTTTTGTTTTTTTTTATCTATTTTGGCCACATAGTTTTCTCCACGATCGGCTCCTCCTCCTGTTCCTGAACTGTCTCTACAGCACAGATCATAGCAGGTTTCACCGCTGTCTTGCGCATACATTTTTTTTTACACTGCTCCAATCCTAACCCTCCTGGACTTTTGTCCCCTCCATCCTCTGTCCACTCTACCCTGCCTGCTCCCTTTTGTTCACCTCTTTGGTCAAATGTCAGTTCATCTTGACGTTTGACCTCGGGTATGAAACCTCACCCACCCCCACTATCTTTACCCCAAGCTCCTCACCCATGTTTGTACTTACTCAGCCTTGATTCTTGTCACCCCATTCAGTCTATTTTGTTTTGAATTAAATAACTATAATTACTGCTTAACATATATAAATGTTTTCAATGTTGCCACAGCTGTGTCACAACATTTGTGGCATAAGACTTTTCTATTTTTTGTTGTTGTTTTTCTGTTCACAGCATGTGATGTAGATGACATGGTAATAAATGAAAGGCTGAAAAGAACAAAGTCCCCCCCAAAAAAAGTATGTTTTGACTTTTGATAATTGCTCTGATAAACAATTTAACACAATTGGAACGACGTTTGAAGAAGCACAAAGAACTATTCCCAACACAAACACAGTGGTTGATGAGGGAAACTTGGTGATCACTGTAGGAAACACATCACTTCCAATCAATTACTTCACAATAAAATGGGCATGAGGTCCGTCAGTGCCATCTCCTCGAGACATGAAAGGGCAACGACCCCAAAAACAAAGCCGGTGTTAGTAAAACAATCAGTGGAAAAGAGTCTGCAGCTTTGTTGTTGTGAGTGGACATTCTTCTCTGCTGTTGGAGTTTGAATCTGTAGGACTGCTGATTTCTTTTTTCTCTACATGGCAAAGGCCTGCGACCTACTCAAAACGACTATGCGGTCCAGTTTTGAGTTACGACCCTCGGGTTTAGAACGACCGATTTAGAGAACAGTTTCAAAAGTGCACCAAACAAAGTATGTGCTGCCGAGGGACCTGCACTCAGAGATCAGATGAATTGTTTGGAGCGTGTGCCACACTCGAAGGCCACCGTCACATAGAGTTACTCTGTGTGACGGTGGGCTCAACTTCCTGTGTGGATGTGCACGCTTTTCTCATTTACATGTGGGTTGTGGTTCAATTTTATGGTGACTAGTACTACGTGAAGCAGAAAATTAGATGCAGTAGATGGTATGCATATCGCGAATGCAGTATATATCCCAAAGGGTAATGTGTGTATGTGTTTGTGTGGATGGAATTTGGAATTAGACAGAGGCAGCCAAAATCAAAGACTGACTTAAAGAGTGTGAAGGGAAGCCAAAATATTTTCAGAGTGGTAATGAAAACTGATAATATGAATATCAGGCAGGAAGATTAGGTTCAATTCTGCAGCAAAATAATGATGGACGTGTTACCAAAGGTGTGCGGACCAAAAGAGAGGGATGTAAATAAAAAAAAAGAAAAGGAAGAGAAGAGCAGATATTCCCTGGAATACTAAGAACCTCTGTAGTTAGGCAGGAAGAAAGGGGGGAGGAGAGGTTATGGGGGAGGATGGACGGCATCCACTGAATACAAAAGGCAGGATAAGTGCTGGAGGTTTTTTATTTTTTATTCTAACTAAAGGCTGGAGTAGAGTTACCTGAGGTCGCAGGAATTATCTTATGAATGAAATCAGTTTTTTTTAGGTATTTGGTGACGTTGTACTTGAAGTAATACATTGAACTAGTGCTGAATTGATACAATACGATTTGTTTGAACTAGTGCTGAATTGATACAATACAATTTGTCATGTCTGATACCAATACTGCAACTTGGTGGTGACATTTTAGTAGGAAAAATAACTCACAGCAGTACATTCAAATTCCATAAAGAAAAACCGTCAGTTAGATCTCAAACTACACATCTTTCTTCTGTAAGGCAACCACGGCATCCACTTGTCCACTATGTGGTCCCTGTATAAGACCTAAATAATTAAATCGTTCCTGTAGTTCCTGGTTTTGCCCTGGTGGCTCCAAATCAAAGGTCAAGTGTTGTCTGAATAAGACAAAGTTCTACGTTACACATTCACAAGAGGGGCTTAGGGTTCTCGCCCTCCCCTAATCCCCCCCCCCATATGATCAGGGTAATTACACAGTTGTATATTATTAAGATAATGAGTGTGGAAAAGATAGGGAGCTGAGTAAATTCACAATATCCTTCTACTTCCTGCCTCCCACCTTTCGCTCCTCTCATATCTCTCTGAAGCACCTTGTCAGCCGTGTACAGCTCAGTCTTGTCTTTCCTTCCTCCGTTTTTCTTTTCTTTTCACTTTTTCATTATACAAAGAATGAAGATAACTACCTGGCTTTATACCTCATCTGTATTCATGCTATCAGTGCACAAGCTGTTTATTCTAACAAATCAGGGCTCAGCTCATGGGCGGCTTGCGAGGTACAAAGGTAGGAGGAAAAGCACTGTACGCTGATGATAGGGTACAGAGGCAGCCATGCACTGACTGACGTGTTAAAGCTCTCTTTTAATGAAAATGTTGTAATTACACTGTGAAAATATTCTAGTCGTCATCCACGTGGCTCTGCTACGAATGCTTGCAAATTAACGGCGTTATTACTGTCAGGTATGTTTGCAAATTTAGCTTCTGATGAGGTTACAGTACACCCAGTACTGCACAGCCAATCAGTCGCAGCATGAATTATCAGGAAAAACAACGACTACAGACTGACTTGGAATAAATGTTACTAATTAAATGTATATATTTTGTATTTTTGAGTTACTTGCATTGTAACACTGTACACACATTGTGTTGTGTACCAACAAGGTCACAGGTCAGTGTATTTATGCAGGCCAGAGGAGAAGTAATATGAAATATATATATGTATTTGTATATATGTATATGTATATGTGTGTGTATATATATATATATATATATATATACATATATTTATTATGCATTATTTCAACTACTGCATATATATGTATATCTATATACATACAATATGTGAATATATGCGTATATATGTGAATATCTATCTATCTATCTATCTATCTATCTTTATATATATATATATATATTCTATTAGATTGCAGTCTAGTCAGTTTAGTTTCCATTCCTGTGCACAGCTGTCAATCTTATAATATAATATTTTCTCCGTCCCTGCTGTCACTGGAATAAGGTTTGTTTTTTTTTCTCCCTCTCAAGTTGAGAGTTCGTCCTTTTTAATGTCCAGCTCCTGTCTTTCTGCTGTCAGTGTCCGTGGGCTTCCCTCCTCACTGTGGCTGATATTTAGCATAGATTTTTCCTGAGAAGTTGTCTGAACCCTGTCAGTCTACTCTTAGAGCCTGGCATTTCTCTTATGTCACATTATGACAACCTGGCATATTGTTATTCTGACAGAGATTCTTAGGGGTGAACTTTAATGAATGTCATTTAAATGTTTTTTTTTTTTCTTTTTTTTTTTTAGCTGGTGAAGGGCAACACATTTAGTGACAGACGGACAGACAGATGAAATAAGTCCACACATAAGGTCACGGCACCTTCATCTGTGCTAATCCAACATTTTTAGGAATGAATTCAAAACTCAGACAAAAAAAAATCTTTAAAAAATCTGCAGGTTCGTACCTCAAAGAGTATATAATATATATCATATAATATTATTAAATGTATTTTAATATTAAATGTAAAATCAGAGACAATACAACATGGCAGGAACTATTAATATTCTACAAATATTATTTACATATATAAATATATTTACATATATACCTATATGTCTACATATATGTACTGTGGATGCATATTTTTTTAGTATGCATAAATATATAAAAATGTGTCTATACATATATACATATAAATACCTTTTGTACACATACAGTATATGGAAATGTCTTCTTTTCCAAAATGTACAAAATGGAGCGTTTCATCAAGGTTGTTGTAATAAAATACAATTCTTCAAGGTTCACGAAGACATTTTTCAAAGGTTCTTTTATTATAGTTGTTCCAGCCACCGACCATAATACTGTCATATTCAAACAAAATGACCTTTGTATTCAAACTTGCGGCAACAATACATGATAAAATAAAATAAAAAGCCATTTCGTCGTGACATCAAGTCAAATAAATACTGAAATAAAACAAAAACAACCAAGGGATCCAAAACTAATTTGTCAGGACAGGGATTAAAGGAAACATTTTTCTTTTTAAAATGTAAACACAAAGAACCAAGGGTCTCAGGAATCGCAAAGTTTAGCTTGCAGACTGGAAATAGGTGGCTGGCAGGCCAAATGTGGACAACAGACCGCCATTTGAGGTCATTGGTCAGTCAGAGCTGAAACAGACGTTGGCAGGGAAGATTTTCTGTTTCTTTCATCTGTATCTTAACGCTGATGTTTGACCTCATTTGGCAATAGGCCGCAGTATATTCAGTCAGGAAAGACCATGAGCTGCTGCAGCTGTGTGACATCCTGTGTAAATTACACATCAAACCTCTGCTAATTTTGAAGCGATCTCTGTGCTGGGTGTATGAAGTACACTTTAAAATAGTCATTTTGTTTGTTTGTTTTTTGTGCCTTTCCTGCACATTTGCGATGATCGAGAGCTTGGCACAAACCTGGACGGCGGGAGACAGACACTCAGTGCTGTACCTGAACACATCTTGTCAGTGCAGACACAGAGAGCACCAAAGCTGCCCCTGTTGTGCAGAGACGCTGCCTCTGCCAAACGTATTCAGACGAGTCAATCTGTCATGTTCCCCAAAAACCTACAGCAGTACTGAAGTAAATACTTTTTTTTTGGTGATGTAATCAGTAGGTCGAGTGGGTTGTACTTTGTTCTACAGTACACTCTGATGGATCCTGGCTGTAGCTGCGACATTAGGTGTGACAAAGAGAAATGAGACAGAAAAGGCTCAGAGAAAACCATGTTGTGATGAAAGTGTGGTCACCGTGGTGACCAGTGTCTGGGATCTGGCCCGGAGCTGGTCCTGATGCCTGACATCTGGCAGAGACAGAGGGCAAACGGACTCAAACCTCTGAGTGAAAAGACTCCTTAATAAGAAAAGTTAAACTTCAACGAAGTTTTAAATCGTGGTAGACGTTAGTTCCCAGAATCCACTGCTGTATCGATAAGTGCAGTTTAAGTTGTCATAAAGGTTTTCCGAATATGGTACCTTTTTTTCTGGGGACCCATATTTTAAAAAATCGCAAACCTTCGCGACCCAAGTCAATAGACATTATTCGTAAACTCCTGGGAAATGATGTGAGACGACTCCAAAAAAAATCTCTTGCGACCCACCTGAGGGTCGCGGCCCAGTCTTTGGGCCTCGATGGTCAACTTGAATGTCAGATTTATTTTGCACTAACTATGACTCAATCTCACACACACCCACACACACACACACACACTTGTCTTGCCTGGAGCAGTGTGCATCAGCAGTTGAACTCCCTCCACGAGGGGGAATTCAACAAAGTCACTGACCACAACAGCTTCTCAAACAAAAACCAATACAAAAGAAATACACACTCGTACAGACGCATATGTTTGTGTGTGTGTGTGTGTGTGCGCGCGTACGAGAGAGAGAGAGCGTGTGTGTGTGTCCAACTGAGTGACTGCCAGCAGTCGCTCAGTTGTTTTCTGCCTGCTCATGCAACAAATCCAATTCCAGCCAGTCAGCAAATCAGAGATGTCTATCTGAAATAGTTCTGCCACCAGAGCCACTCAGCCCCAACACTATTTTAACCAGTAAGCAAAGCTTGAGCTATTATTTCTTTACAGCCCTGGTTTAAACGTCAAATGAAATGAATTCCAACACCAGAGGCTGTAAAGGCATCAGGTGCTGAGTGTGAGTGTGTCGACGGTTCAAACTAGGGCCGGGTCAGAGAAGCAGACCACGGACGAATAGACAACGGAATAAAATGTTTCTCTGACTTTCACCAGTTAATGTGTTCAGTTCAGTTGGTGTCTAGACAGAATCATCACTAAAAACATTCTTTTGGTGAAGGTTTGGTTTTATATATATATATATATTTTTTTTTTTTTTTCGTTTTGACTTTTCGAGCCTGTTGACATTAAATTGAAGATTTGTCACAGTTGTTTGGTGAAAGTAAACATCAGACTGTAGAGATTTAGTAAAGTGAAAGAATTCCATCTTAGGTTTTGTAATTTAAAAAAGGTGGTTTGAAATCAAGGCTTTGATCTTGTTTTAGTTTCTTCAAACACACATTCCGGAACATTCTTTAGAAATCCATAAAAACCAGGTCTGTCAGTTTGATCCAATCGCATTATATTTTATCTAACATTTATATAACTTGTGATTGATTGCTAATAAAGTAAATTTTTCTCTCTCTGTTCTAAATGACAAGATAAAGATAATGAAAAGATATTATTTTTACTCCTTGTATAAACATGGGAGTGTTCAAATATGTCTGCTTTATGCAAATGTCTCTCCGTTGTCATTGCACCAACACATAACAAGGACAAATATGGAATATTATCCAGAGTAACCTCCAAGGTACTGCATACTTTAAAATATTTTAGCATGTAGTGGTACAGAATGAAGGGTGAACTTCCCAGTAATACTTGGCCGTGTGTTAGAGGTTTTCTCCGATGACTCAGAACTGTAGCACTGTCTATTTGCTCAGTTGTTTCTGGTTGGATTTAATGTTAAAACAGCGAGGCCGTAAAGTATGTAATAAAAGAGCAGAGCTATGTTGAGATTGAAGAACGTATACTGTGTCGGTACCTCAGTAAATATGAAGACTACCATCCAGCAGAATCAACAAAAGCAACATTAGCCTCGTTAGCACAAACAAACATACTCTCACTGGAAACTGTATGCTAGCTAGTACATTTGTATTTTTTTTTCGCTGTGTGTACGTACACACAAGGAGCATGTAGCAACCTGCTAACATTCAAATCTATACGTACTACCACCGTCTCTAAAGTTCAAGAAGTACGATCTACGAACCTTTTTAGGAGGGTGGGGCGCGTCTCCTTTCAAGTACTCCTTTATATACGTCAGCTCCACTTTAGCCAAGACTCAGTGCACCCGCCACCTCAATTATTAAACTTCAGGACTGTGTAAAAAGCAGGTCAGGTGGAGAGTCGGGCGGTGGACGGAGACGGAACAGACAACAGGAAATGGTTGAACTTTGAGGAGTCCGTTACGGGCTTTAAATGCAACAATCGCTGTTAATCCGTGGAATCTAAACCCATTCAGCATCAAGTCATCGTCTGTCTTCGGAGGAAGAGCTGAATCCTCAATGACTAAAGGTTATTACACATGCAGGCAGCGTGTGAATATTTATGGCCACGTTTCTTTCAGGTTTTTTAAGATTCCAGGAAAGGACGACTGAGGCAGACGAGAGGTCAAGTGTATGACAAAGATGACTGAAGTGTGAATACATATTCTGACTGTTGGACTGTGAATACATAGTCATGTGTGTAGCATGCAGTATGTTTTGTACATTTTCATTAATTTCATCAACATCTGTCGCAGCCCTATCAGGGTAACTGTGGATTAATGACCGTCATGACCATTTAATCATGAATAATCGTGATTAATTTAACATCTTAATTGGTATTCATCAGGATTCAAACAACATACTTTCTCAATTAATCATGATTATTCCTGATTCAGATAACATCAGTCATAATTAATCATGATTGATCTGGATTAAATTAGCATGTCTTTATATGACAAAAAACTTTTTTTTTTTCCCCCCGTATATTGCCGTAACACCAATGTGTCAATGTGAGTTGCGCCGTTGGCTCCCTCTGTTAATCTGACATGGTTGGTTGACATTCTTTACTTCAAACTTTGCATGACTCCATGACAGTCTGTCTTTAAGTTAAAGGACAGGTTGAACACTGTGTGTGTGTGTGTGTGTGTGTGTGTGTGTGTGGCATAAACAGACTGAGACAGTGTTACGGAGAGGGCAACCAGAATAATATGTGCATATTTTCCATATGGAAAAGTGGAAGTGACAGTAAGCCTTTGAAAATGTGATGGCGTATTTCTATGAGGGTTTAAACTAGGCCACTGCAGGATCAAATCTGTGTCCCCTTCCTCTCTCTCTCCCCCTCTCCCTCTCTCTCTCTCTCTCTGTCACTGGTTCTATTTCCTCCACCTATATGTTGCAGAGCAAATGTGTTTTCACCACCATTCATTCCATTCTCTGTTTTCAAAGAAACTAAAAGGTGCCAAAACAGCAGATTTGAAGCTGGTAATGTAATGCGTTTACATGATCAGGAGAGAAAAGGATTCAGAACACATTCACTGGTTTTCCTTTTGACTTGTTGGTTTTTCTGAAGGGACGGCAGATGAGTGTATCTGGCACTTCAGCAGTGGTCCACCTGGTGATTTAGTGGGTTTGTACCGTGTTGCACCAGGAGGGGCAATCCAACTTTTTTAAATCCAAAGATTTCTTGACAAAAACCATCCATGATTGGATTGCTGGTTTTCCCCAGATAATGAAAACCTGATAACACAGTGCCCGGCTTTTGCCAAATATGCTGGAATAGGTTGTGGTGTCCTGAGGTTTTTACCACAGTTTTGGGGCAAAACGGCTGCATATATCGGTATTGTTTAGCATTTGGACAATATCGGCTTATCGGAAAAAAGTTTTCATAGCGCTATGACAGGAGTCTGCAGCCTGTGGCCCTGTAGCCACATGTCGCTCTCTAGCCTTTTTTTAATGGTTCGCTGGACCAAAGTAACCTGACTGTGTTCAATATACACACACTGTGTATATATATATGTGTGTGTATATATTGACACGTCTATAATCGATGAAGGTACAGGTGACAGTCAGTCCAACGCAGAGACACCTACAGGAACACTTGGGTTCACACCTTCTCGTTAAGTTAGAGTGACCAGTTGTGGCTTGGCGTGTCCACCAGGTGTCACTGAGGTGCATTGAGCGTGGCACCATCCCCCACACACGGCGCTCAGCTTGACTTCAACATCGGACGTTTATTTTCCATTAGGTGAAACCGAAGTCCCGGGCGTTGGACCTGCTGTGGGGCAGACATTTTAACCACGTTATAAATGAGGTCGTAGAAAATCATCGCACATTTGAAAAATAAATCAGACGACTTGATTGCTGAAGACAAAGTGATCAGTGGAAGGCGGCTGGAGCTGGAAACGGCAGGATTGCTCATGTGTGTGGGGGGGGGGGTCACTACACCTGCGTGCAGTGATGAGTTTACGGGATCGACGCGTCGACAGGGTAATTACGGAGTCTCACGGCGGTCCTGGTGTGAGCCAGTCAGCATGTCTCTGTTTAATTGCCTTCCTGTGCTCCTGACCATCGACTGCACGTCCCCGTCATTATCAAACATGCTTCTTTGGCTCTCTGAGCAGTTCAGCACCGTCAGTCCAGATGATTTTTTTTAGATTAAGTTTTCCCAAAAAAATAAATAAAAATCTACCAGATACTTTGAAGGGAATTATTGAAGGTATTTTATTCACTGTTTTTGTTTGTGGAAGCAGCTTTTCTGAGCGATATAAAGTGGCTGTGGTATTTCTTAGTGAGGAATTGCTGGATTTCTCCAAATCCTCTCCGTGAACAACATGCGTCAGCGGCCGTCTTTGTTTCAGACTAAGTCAATCTGATTGAGCCTGTGTATTACACACACAAATGCACAGGCAGACATGGAGCTGGAATGCTTTACAGCTTGATTAATTTTTCATGAATACAGAAGGTGCTCCGTCTCTCCATTGTGTCATATGTGTGGATGTGTCTGTTTGTGTTTCCTGCTCCGGGCTTGATCAGATTAGAAACTGAATAACATCTGTGAATATTTCATCGCTTGTGGCAGAGAACAGGGTGTGCACGTGTCCTACACGTGTCCATGGGTTGCATTAGTTGGGGAAATTAAAGTGGATCAGCTCTAATGTGTTTCCTTTCGCAGACGTGGGCTGCATGAGATAAGGAAACACATTAAAGTGTGCGAAAATAGGTCATCACCGCAGCACCAACAGGAAATCAGAACGTTTAATAAAAACAATAAGCGCACTGTGGTGTAATGGGCAGAACTGTTGCCTGGCAGTTAGAGTGTCAAGGGTTCCCATCCCATTGGGCCTGTGTGGCCTTGTTTAGAGTTTCCCTCAGGATCGTTGGGTTTTAAACCACAGCCGAAAATCGTGGATGGATCCTAATTATACTGCAGACTAACAACCAACTGACTGTTGGATGGAAGTGCAGAGGATTATTCAGAGTACGTGTCAAAGTACATTTCTGATACTTCTGACAGATGTCAACTGGTTTTTTAGTTCAATTGGTTTCTAACAAGGGACTGGAGCGAAAAAGTTTAAATTGATTTTTGTTTTTTAGCATTTAGGTATTTTTACAATAATCTTTCACATTTCAATTGGTTTCTAACAAGGGACTGGAGCAAAAAAGTTGAAATTGATTTTTAAAAATTAGGAATGAATGAATTCTGACGTACAAATATGTGTGTTTTCTGGGTTTTTTTGTTTGTTTTTTAGCATTTAGGTATTTTTACAATAATCTTTCACATTTAGCCAGATTTTTTGGACAGTTTTTTTTCTTTGTTTTTTTCATTTTCATTTCGTTCTTAGCCAATTTTTAGCTATTTTCCGTAGCTACTTAGTCCCAATTTCTTGGCTATTCTATTTTTTTATTGTTTCGTAATATAAAGCTATTTTGTTATATTTATGGCCAATTTTCAGCGGTTTTAGCTCACGATTATAAACAAAACTTTTTGTTTTTTTAACCTAACATCACATTGTACTTGATGCCATAAACTTTAAAATGCGATGGAAACACACATAATAATAAGAGCAACATTTTGCCAAGAGCCTGGTGTCTTGACTCTTGAGCTCGAGTGACACAGCACTAAAATTTAACCATCCAAAAATGCATAAACGAAATACACAAAGACTCTCTTTCTACTTTCCCATCACTTACTGCCTCATGCAGTATCTGTCTCACATCAGTACTGCCGTCTACTCACCACAGCCTCAGCCTCTACAGAGAAGCTCTGAAGGGAGCTGAGATGTTTACTTGTCACTCCTCGTATCTGATAATCTGCTAAGAGTGATGAAATCAGAGCCTAGATACCAGACTGATACGATAATATACTCTGCTGCTTAATATGTGCTGCCACCGACGATGTAAAGAGAGCTGGCTGACTGTCGGGTGTTATTTTAAACAGATGAGGAACTGAAGAGTGATATATTATTGGGAGAAGAAGTCAGGGGCCAGGCCAATCGGGGCAGCCGCAGTAACAAAGGTCTGACCAATCAGACGAGGCGCTGGGTGAGCCAAATGTTAAATGGCAGAAACAATCTACAGGCCACAGTGACAAACAAGGGTTTGGACATCTTCAGGGAAATGTGCACAGACCAAAGGCCTTACCTGGTAAAGTCATGCCTCCAATGTTACAGCCTCTGTTGGAGGAGCTGTCACTTTAAGAAACAGCCACAGAAAAATAAAAAAACAACTTTTATTTACACCAACTACCAGTTTATGTAAATCTATGATAATCTCATCAACATCATGTAATTCAAATGGACAATAATCTGAAAAAACCCCAGCCTTGTTTAAGTCTGCTTTAGCTTAGCGTAGCTAATAGAAACGTCATTATTTCTGCTCTTACTCTCAACAGCAGAGGGTAAAACAGAGGGTCCACTACTGCCCCTGTCATTTTGTGGGCCAGAAATGACCCTTGGGCCATGAGTTTGAGACCCCTGCTCTATAGTTTATCATCCTTATTACATTTTATTTGATCAAACTCCAGTACTGGATAGGTTTAAATGCTGCACATCCGTGTCCCTTTTAGAACTTTTTAGTCAGGGCTTGAGATGACACTGTGTATTCCTGTCACGCCCTCTGGGTTGCTACTTCAAGCTGACAAAAAGAAGAGGAATTCAAAAGAAAATCCCAAGCACACAGGGAGACAACAACACTGAAGGCCATCTGTCCAAACTGGGACGCGAGCCAGTGACCTTAGCTGTGAGCAGGCAGCATCTACCTGCCACACACTGGGCACCACTGTGCAAAACATTGTTGTTGTCGTGCTCAGAGGTAGCTTTTACAAATGTTGTTCAATAACTGCCACAGCCTCAGCTGCCAGCGCCCCCTATCTTGGACCCTGGTATTGGCCAATTTAATTTTAGGGCTGCGGTTAATAAAGTTGTTACCATAAAAGTCTTATGGTAAGAGGCTCGGTGATCATGCACAACACGACCAGGAAAAGAAAAATGGCATTCAAGTTACATGTAAGACCCTAATGTCAAATGGGTTGGGGGCGGAGGGGGGTGGGTTGATGGTTTACTCTTTCAATAACAAAGTAGTTCAAGTCTGGATAAATCCATTCACTGTTGAGTTTTGTGTCTGTGTCTCTCAGACCAACCAACCCAGAGGTCATGTGACCACTAAAAACCGACAGATTACAAAGCACCTTGACCGCCTTCCTCTTGTCCCGGATCACAGATTGCATTAAAAGTTGCAGCATCTAACACGCCGTTCTAACAGAGTTTAGACTGATTTTTAAAATTAGACACTTATGCCGGTTCACACAAGGTTAAATACACTTGCCGAAGCCCCCAGGCTCACCTCATTGGGAATTGAACTGGCAACCTTCAGGGTCACAAAGACTGACTCTCTTCCTGGCCATTTTAAATTATCTGGATAACGAGCCCGATGAGAGTCGATGAGTGTGTAGATTATCATAAATTAACATAAATGAGGCAGCCAATTAATATTCGCTTCAATCTGTTCAGAAGTCTTATAAGAGAGTGGGAGAAACAGAGAAGAAAAGTCCAATGGAAAAATCCTCGAACACAGAATGATACGTAACACAGCTAACAATCAGCCATACTGTAAGATGATGCTGATGTAACTCGTAATAGAAGAAAATGATCAAAGTTTGCCAGGATTTTTAACAAAGAGAAAAGTTTTCGACTTTGTTTCAGTTTTTCTAGCAGTGACTGCCCTTTGTCGCAAACTGTGACCCGGAGGTAACAGCAGGGCTCCACTCATGCATCTTAGGATCTCAGTAGTTGGGAGGGAACATGGCGGGTCAACAAATCAAAGAGGTGGTTTGGAGAGAGGGGGCATTTGGGGCCATAAGAGTGAGCAATAATGTTGGTCTGAAAATCAGTTAGAATTCTAACAGGGAACAGATGGAGAGGGGAGAACGCACCGGGGTGATGTGGTCATGCTTCTTTATCCTGGTAATGAGTCAAGCAGCAGTGTTCTGTACCAGCTGGAGACAGAGAGGTCAGCGCTGGTTAAAACCCAAGTAAAGAGCCCGCCATTCAGCATGAGCAGAATCCCAATCTCAGAGTTTCACAGATAAATGTGTAAGGGTGAAAGAATCAAGAGTATGAATCAGATTTACCAGCCTGTTCATTTAAGTTTCAGGAGGATTTGCTTAATAAATCCAAAGCCTTTTATTAAAACCATATAATAATAATAATCTCTGATCAGAAAGTAGAAAGTAGCTCTCAGGAAAGTAAAATATTTAACACATTTTAAATGCACCACATGTATTATTCAGCCTAGAGTGGTGCAGAAGTTGTCGTTTTGAGAATGTCTGTTGGCAGACGGGGCAGTTGTTTGTGTCCTTAAGAGTAAGATTTCTGACTTTTCTTGGTTTACATGCCAATGTGTCTGTGGGTACGACAATGCACAAAGGTAATTTTTTTTATCAATAAAATAAATGAAAATATGCCACACATATTATACACATGCAGAATTTGATCACTGCATAAAACCAATCCAGTCTATATTAGTGTGGACTTTATACAATAGAGCTTGACATTAGTGGTACATGAGAGTACTTGTGTGGAGTGATGGTGCCTCCAGGTTGATGTGGACTTTTCTTCCTCTTTTCGAACCATCTGTCTTCTCTGGCAACAATCTGTACGTTTTCATTGGACGAAGAGTCGCCTTTGTCCTTAATGTTGAGATGAACAGCTGAGTCCTGGCCTGAGGAGCCGGCTCTCCTGTGTTGTTGTGCTTGTACAGTAACCGTCTGGTCTCTCTGATGTACTCTGAAGTCAGTACTGTACAGTCCTCACTACACTGTACTGCATGGACAGCATGGGTGTCTGTGGTGTGGTAACCTACGCAATCAGTACAATCAGTAGTTTGTAGGAGGAATGAACAGTAAATATATAAATAGGTAATAGATGATAATAAAATAATTAATAATCATGATCATAATAGCAATATTTATATTGAGTTAAATAATCATATAAAAATAACAATATTGTAAATTAATTTAAAAATCAATATTTTAATAATAATATTTAAATTATTTTTTTATTAAAATTATAATTACTAATTTTAAAACTGTATTTATATATATTTTATATATTTAAAAAATGCAACTTTTGCTCTGACCTTTGACTTTTTAAAAATCTTTTTCTGTTCGGTTTTTATACTTGTGTTTTTTAAGCCTGGATGGTTTTATTTAAGCTTTGGTGATTGTCTGATTTATTGAACGTCATTCGATTCACTTCACCTGTTTTCGCTTTACTGCAGTTCCTCTTCATCTTCATCAGTCAGTGTTTTGTTTCCTGGTTGTTCCACTGACTCTTGATGGAACTCACTGCCCGTCTGCCTGAAAACCTCTCTTCACACCGGTCTTGTCTTCACTTGTAGAAAAAAAAAAAACTTTTTTAGCTTCAACTTGTGATTATGTTAAAACTGACTGCACAGAGTGATGGGAATCCTGTAAGCCTTGGTTTGACTTTGCTGTTCTACTGGGACTCTGGAAAAAAAAAAAAAAAGAATCTGCTAAGTTCCTGTCCTGAGCTGTGCTTTTGGTGAACTGTCTGATTCACATTGTCTTTTTACAAATCCTGTGGTGTTCACTGGTTGTTGATGAGCTGAGTTACCTCCACACGGCTCCGCAGTAAACCACGATATGCCGTAACAATCAAAACAGTTGTTATTGTTCACTTGTTGATTTGTTAGGATTATTTTTTTGGCTACACTGTTAGTATTACATCCTAAAGGTAGGCTTCAGGAATATTTTTATTTTTTTGCACTCCTTTATTCTGAAGTCGGATGATCAGTTCGACTAATATCTAAACAAATATCTAAATCAGGGGTGTCAAACTCATTTTGGTTCACGGGTCGCATATGACCTAATTATATATCCAGTGGGTCGGACCAGTACAATTATAACCTAAATTACTATAAATATAATACATAAATTTCCCTCCTATGTTTTCATGTAAATACATACCAGTATATTAGATACAGTATTTATTATTATTATTATCATTATTATTATTTATATTTAATGAAATAATTCATCAATTTCATCAAGCAGGGCCATATTGAACACACTGGCGGACCAGTTTTGGGCCACGGGCCGTATGTTCTCCACAAAAAAAAAAAAATTCTAATCTGCAGGTATTTGAACTGATCTAATGAGTGTCCCTGATGGGCTGCCTGAGTCTGCACCTATTATGCAAATACCATCTTGCGAGGATTTCTATTCAGGAGAATGAGTCATTAAACAGTGACATTTTAAGTGGCGACTTTTCACAATGCTCCCATCACACCTGAATTTTGGTCGAGTAATTCCAGGTCGAGCCGCCGCCTCTGTGTGATTTCACGGAAACAGGCCTTGTTTTGATGTGTCCAGGTAATTATCTCCGTGTGTTGTTTGGTTGTGTGCGACACACCGTCACGTCAACATTTCCCTGAGGGAAATAATACTTATTAGTCGACATGGAACGCTCCTGAGCACCAACAAGAAGCTATACAGTTTCACCTACCACAGTTTACTTCACTCTCTCTCTCTGCATCACACACACACACACACACATACACACACATACATAATTGAAACAGCACATTTGCTGGGGCTACATTAGGAAGACAAATAGCAGAGCAGCATCATTTAAAGGACCAGTGGACAACATTCATCATGAGCAGAATCTGAGTTTACACTGTCTTTTTAGAATCAAGCTCTAAGTAATGAAGGAGGCAAATGCTGCTTTATTGAACACAGTTTAGAGCCAGGAAAAAAAAAAAAAAAGAACGCCGTAAATAACACCACAGCACGTGTACCGGCCGTACTGTAGTACCCCCCCACCCCCACCCCCAC
>NC_024311.1:12699699-12702107 GCF_000523025.1 Cynoglossus semilaevis | reverse complement strand
ACACAGTTAGGAGCAAGAAAAAAAAAAAAAAAGAACGCCGTAAATAACACCACAGCACGTGTACCGGCCGTACTGTAGTACACCCCCACCCCCACCCCCACCCTTACCCCACTCGTATTAGAAACACTGCCGTTGTTATTTGTAAGTACTCATGTGCTCGACATGGAACGTGTACCGTGAGCGAATGATGTGAGAAAAACAAAGAGTGAGGAAAATAATGAGATGGGGCGCAAAGGGACGTCGGAGCCGCACGGCTCCCCGAGAGCGGACTGGTAATATCCCGGCATTTCTGGAATATATTAAGAGAAAACTTATAAATACACAGTGTTCTTACCTTTGTCATGCCTCCGTGCTTTTCTCACTTGTCTCTCCACAGTTTCCTCCTAATAAAAAAAACCCACTGGAGATGCTGTGTGTGTTGCAGGAAGCATGAACAGAGGAACCGACACATCACACATTTGCCTGCTGGGACGTTTTTGCCCAGTCGAGCAGCATTAGGAAATAGAGTCCTTGAATAATGGTGCTCTGTTGCTACGGCTAACACATGATATCCAACAAATGTAACACTTTTGATTTGCACATGCTCTGTGCTCTTTACGCTGAGACCTCCCCCTGTCCCTGTCCCTGTCCACGTCTGTCTGTGCTTCTCTGGGAACGTGGACAAAATGGTCTCATGGGGAGAGACTGGGAACGTTTCGTGGACCACATTTAAGTTGTTCCACCACACGTGGGAAATTAGTGTGTAGCTCATATTGACCCTGTGGACAAATCCATATACAGTATGTCCCAGTCACACCTTTCAGCCCACACCCCATATATTTGCAACTTACGATGCAGCATGATACGATATTTGATACAATACTGTATAATACGATTATTGAAGCTTAGTGAATATACTGAATGTGATTTATTGCTAGAGTCTTCAGTGTCCGGATAATGTCAGGTCCCCGAACCTTATGTTGAGATAGAACAGGGAGCCTCCTCGTACGACGTATCAGGTTAGCTTTAGTGTCCCTTTGTGTGAACCAAGGAAACGCTCTGTTGCATCGCAATTGTTCATATTTAAAATTTGTGTGGAAATAACTGGGATTACAAATATAAAAAAGAAAAAAAAAAGTTTTATTAATTAAAACTTCAGGGCCCTCTGCGGTACCATCTCTAACCTCCTGGTGATTTTTCAGTTAATGTTCTCTGTACTAACAGAAGCTGAGGTGACGTTAGCGACGCCAGTTTGGTTTGACTCACAGAATGAAAATGTTTGTTTTGTTTTATGTGGAAATTACAAAATTAACATCAGCTCTTCATGAAGACCTGACACAAATGATAGAGACCATCAATTAGTCACCACCAGCGTGGAGCCCCCCGGTGGCACACAGGCAGTGCCTGCAGCAGCAGTCGAAGTAAAACTTCAGTCCATGAATAGTCCTGATGGTTCCTCTTCATTTTCTGAATGGACTTTTCCTTTAGCGTTTCATTAAATCTATTAAATATATATGTTTAATATATTGGTCTTGTATGTATGGCTTCTTCCTGTGTCTCCTGTGTTGCTTAAGGCTGCAAGCATAGATGGCTTCTTCCTGTGTCTCCTGTGTTGGCTTAAGGCTGCAAGCATAGAAAAAAAACCCTCAAATGACCTGTTGTTGTAATTCAGTATCTGGTGAAGATCATTTAAGTTGTATTTCTGTGGATACCACATATTTGCCAAAGAGAATGAAACACATATTAATGAAGTTGTCACGTTGTAGAGACCGTAGTTTGATCGAGGTCTGAGCCGTAATCCCAGTTTGGAGATAACTCTTCTGCTCTCCACATTAAAGTCATAAATCGACATTAAACCAGCGGTCCGCACGTGTGATGTGTACGAGGCGTTCTGGTGTTTGCTTTTACGACCACGATGTTTACTATCCTTTAAATCGAGCCTCTTAAATGAAGAGATCAGTCAATACAGATAAAGATAAGTGAAGTTACGCGCCTGATAAATACTTAATCACAGCGATGAGAAATGAAAGAGTCACCGGAATTGACTTAATATATCAGCGCTACTGGTCATTAGTTGAAAGAGGCAGAAATCCTGGCAGTGTGTACAGTAGTAAAGTAAAGCTGCCTTGGTTTTTTTGCTTTTATCTCCCCCTACTGGTTAGCAATTCAACTAGCGGTTATTGATTATTTCGGGTTTCAAACATTTGATCTAAATTGAGTGCACTACATGTGTTTAATGGTCTTGAAACGGCTACACTCTGATCATGTATGATGACAGAGTCGGGGTTAATACATCATCCTCCGTAAACAGCTCCCAGAAAACTGTCGGTTTTTTTTTTAGAGAGCTGCATATTTTTTATACCATCGTCATAAACAACTTAAAGCTAAAGGTTCAACTGCAACTGATTTGTTCAACACTTGACTGATGC
>NC_024311.1:12696909-12699599 GCF_000523025.1 Cynoglossus semilaevis | reverse complement strand
TTCTGGGACTTTTTATTTTTTTGGTTGAACTTAAGGTTAGGGTCAGGTTAAGCCTAAGCAGGAAAGAAGGGAGAATAAAAGTACAAAACAAGTCAGCAGTGTCTTCAAAAACACCACCATTTGTTTGACTTCCTTTATGCGTTGCATTTTCCATCATTAGTAAAACATTGTCATTGTTGCCAACAGTTAAGAATTGAGCAGCTATAGACAGTATGTACACTGTGAGTACTACACGTGCAGTGCTGTAAACACCTGCTGGATACTGAATGGTATATACAAAAACATAACCTATCTGCTGGTGGATTTGCACATCCAAAATTCATAAACAATATAATATTTACATCTTTGCTAGGGCTGCAACCCACCCAGTGGGCCACACGTGGGTTTACATTAGATACACTGGAGTGGGCTAGCATAGAACTTTTATACCTACGTCGAGGCCCACTGAGTGGGACAAGCCCGTACAGAGTCTACAGTCTTTGGTGCCTCACGTACTTGCATCAGTCCCAGATTCATACAACACATACAGATTGTGCATCAGCGAACATGACGTAAAGAACTGAGCTAAAGTTTGCATTAGTTACATATCAGTTATGGTTTCTTATCTGTCAACAGTAGCTACTACACATAGTGTGCTATGCGGAGTATATGCACTTATTGTATCTCCAGTCTGCTTCTGCTTCTACAGCATATGACACACGAGCAGGGCAACAGAAACAGAGACTTAGATGCTGAGGATTAACAAGAGCCTGCAGGGCACGAGAGAGAGAGAGAGAGAGAGAGAGAGAGAAAGAGAGAAACTCACTGCAATTACACAAAGACACCACTCACTTTTTGAATATATTGTTGGAAAAACTAAGACAAATTAAACATGACACTTAGCACACTGCCCCTAGTGGTGAAGTGCAGTCGTATTATCACCAGGTGTAGGCTGTTTTTGTGGAAGACGATTGTAAAATACAGTTTAATGATTGAGTGCATTAGGAACCAGGAGACGTGGATGGTTTCTATTCCCTTTGGTTTGACATTAACATATTGAACATGCAGCTGTGAACATGGACCACGTCACTGTCGAGAGAATCTCATCCTAAATGTTAATGTTCAGATTTTCAAGTCCAATCCAGATTGTGATTCATGTCAAAATTATATTTACTTGAAAAACAAGGAGAATCTTGATCTGAAAATTTCTGTTTTTGTTTTGTTTTTCAAATTACAAATGTTTCTGGCTTCTTTGAAAAAAGACTGAAATTTGTCGTTTCTATCTTTGTTAAGGTTTTTTTTTCAGTTCTTTTACTGGTTGTTTGTGCTTCTTTGTCTTTATTTAAGAGGGACAAATTAGTACTACTAGCAGTACTACATCATGTCTTTAGTTCCACTCTCATCCTCTTTGTTCTTTGTACCGACATGTGGATTCACCACTTTCTTCACTCCTCTCCTCTGAGCCAGGGTGGACGACTGGACGGGCTCCAGGACAGGAGCAGGCATGATGGTTGTCAGAGCCGAGTAGGTCGCTGACAGTGCCCCCTGGTGGAAGACATAGATATACAATTATTTTCTTCAGGACCACCATTGCTGGACATCACTGTGGTCGTGGAAAAAAAACAGTACCATCTTGTGGAAAATGTAGAGTTACCACGGATATACAGTATATTAAGAGTTTATTCATATATCCAGATATTTCAAAAGTCTCATTCAAGTCAGGAAAATAACATTGGGAATATTTTATAAGCATTATTATCCATTTCAATTTGATATTAATAGTACTATTTGTTAAATATTTGTTATTTCGCTGGTTTTTAGTTAAATAGAATTCTGAATTAACCCAATAAGAATAAGAGCTTTAGTAACATTCACTCGTATCAATCAAGTGTACTGAATTCTGACATTTTTGTGTAAAAAAAAGTGCATAATGTGAATTTTGTCAATAAAATTTGACCTTGACAGCGTCTACATCGTGTCGGCTGAGAGGTTTTTCCGAGAGCTGGTCTCTATCAGTAATCCAAGGATGATGAAGAACCTGAAGAAATTATGAACAGTTGAAATCTACCAGATACTTTACTGACATTTATTTTAAAAGATAACATAATGCAACTTCAATACTTTGTGGTCACGTTATGATGAAATGATACCTGTGAAGCAGTCAGACGCTGATGAGGATCCACGTGAACCATTTTAGCCACAATGTCCTGTCCAATGTGAAAAATGAAGACAAGAGAACCTTATATTGGTTGGACACAAGAACAGTTATATGAGTTTCCATCCACAAAGACAAATATTCCTTTCTAACCTTGACACCGTCTGACACTAGCTCCCAGTTTCCTCCAGTGGTCATGAGCAAACCACTGCCAATCCGAGTCAGAATCACATCTGCTTTGTCATCAGCACTACTGGCAAATGGACTGACACTGTAAAAAATTAATAATAAATTCACAGAAAGAAATTCAAGTTTGGATCATTCAAAGCAACAAATGAAGAGTTGTGCAAGAGTGTGTTGACCAAAAAATTGGCCAGTCGACTCGACGATTAATACAAATTGCAAATTACTGTATTTTTAATCATTTTTGAGAAACTTTTATTTTTGAAAACTTTCAGGAATTTATTGGTATAGGATTCTACTGTGATCAAAAGTTGACGTACCAAAAAAGTTTATTTTTTCTGAATTTTAACAACAGAAATGGACATAGCTAAGT
>NC_024311.1:12673335-12682444 GCF_000523025.1 Cynoglossus semilaevis | reverse complement strand
TATATATATATATATATATATCTTATTATAAAGTGCACTCACCCTGCAATCATGGTGTAAAGCAGGACACCGAGACTCCAGATGTCAAATGCTGCGTCGTGGTCCTGTTTCTTTAGGACCTACAAACACAAGAGTCAGAATGGCAGACTTGGTGTCATTTTAAAATGTGACAACCTTTACTGACACACTTCACCTCGGGAGCCATGAACGTCGCAGTGTAACAAGGAGTCATCAACAAGCCATTGTCTGCTCTCAGCTGTTTGGCAGATCCAAAATCGCAGATTGCGATGCAGTCCGGCCGCCCGCTGTCGTCAGAGTAACATATGTTACTGGGTGTCAGGTCGCGATGCACAACCTGGAAAAGTGGGCAAAAAACACTGACGTTTGATGTTCCCAGGAAAGATCTATGTATTTTTTTTTAGCAAAATATAATGAAAGACGGAAAAAGTGTTAAAAATAAAACCAAACTATATAGATAAAATCCTCACAAGAAGAATATCACTATCGATGACAAAAACACAAAAAAATAGCAAAATGATCATTTCAGCCCTAAAAGCTGTAAAAGTTGTAGTTATGTACAAAGTAAAAAAAACAGCAAAGTATCTCTGAAAATTACTTCTGTAATGGTACTTATACAATAATAAGAACCATTTTAATGGATTATAAGAACCATAGCTATATAAATATAAGTAATGTTAATGCTAACATTTTGAGAAATAAAGAAAGTATTTATGTTAGCATAATTATAAGTTGATGTCAATGGCCAAATGTAGCAAAAAACTTTTATATTTTTTATAGTTCTCTTAAGGTTATTATAAAAATTAAACTAAAGTACTCTGAGAAAAGTAGAAAAAAATGTGAGAATTTAAATCACCAAAAAATTGTTATACTTTAGGTGAGTGCTTTAGGTGAGTTTTAGTCCTGCAGTCATAATAAATAATATAATAATTGTTTGAATGTCATATTAATCCATTGACCGACTAATTTGAGCCCTGGTTTCTATCTCGTTGTGAGACTTCTGCCCTCCTGTCCTGCTGTCTCACCCCCACTGAGTGTAAGAATTCCACTGTTTTGGCCAGTGTGCAGATGATGTCTGACGCTTCTCTCTCTGTAAAGTCTGCCTGGGTCAGAACTCTGTCCAGCAGCTGGCCCCCTCTCAGTGAATCTTGAACCAGGAACACGCGCTGACCATCGTCAAAAACCTGCGGACAAATGCAAAATGGAGACAAGGAAGTCCTTACTACGGCAGGTATAAAACGGTACGGTTCATGATGTTCTTCACATCCGTCTGGTGTCTGATTTCAGTGTCAGGTGTGTCTGTTTGCGTGTGTGTCTGTGTGTGTGCATGTGTGTGTGCATGTGTTTGTGTGTGTGTGAATCATACGTCTTTCAGTGAAATGATATTTGGATGGTGTCCGTATCTGAGCAGAATCTCAATCTCCTCGGACAGATCTTTTTTCACTCTGTCGACGATCTGACAAAGACATGAGACAAAAAGCAGTACAACAAAGTACTAAATTTCATAACTTATCCAAAAGTACATATTTTTATAGACTTTTATAGACTTTTTTTTTTACAAGTAGTAGATCATTGGACAGATTGACGTTTTATTTTTCCTGATCACATGCACAGTTGGGGGAGTGATCGCAGCTGTCAATCACAATGTGAGGAAGTCATATTATTAGGTGACTCATCTAAACCTAATAGGAATTATTTCATACCACCAGTAATATGCTAACCATATTTTGAGAACCACTGTATTAAAATGTATACTGTAGTGTATTTGCTACTAAAATGTTGATTGTTTTTAAAATACTTAAGGTATTTAATGTAATAGGAAAGTACATATATTGGAGTATAACTCTGTGTACACAACACAGTTGTGCACATCAGTATTTTCAGTTTCTTCCTGTTTCTTTGCACAAACCCTGATGTGGTTATTTTCTAAGTATTTACAGTTCTGACATCACATACCTTAACTGAATACTCCACAGCTGTTACTTTGTGCAGACATGTCCTGCGGACACAAGACACAGTCTGTCCCACGTCTTCAGTCAGTTCATAGACGTCGCTGAAGGACACATCACCGCGAAGATGCTGTTGTGTATGAAAATACACATGTAAAGAGAGGGAATGTTAAAAAAGTATTTGACTTGACTATGACTATAAAAATGTATTGCTCTGTAGAAAACTGTTCAAACTGTATGACTTTTGGTTTTTTGTTCAAATACATTACCAAAAGAACAATAGCGATAGAAATCGCATGACTTGTATCACACAGGAAGCAGTAGTCCGTCGTGTATTTTACGTCATTGAATCTGTGTTCAAATACATTACCAAAAGAACAATCATATTTCCAAACATCATATTCATATTTACATCATATTTACAAACCATTTAGACACCTGTTCTTTAAGTCTTTGGTACCTGTCCTATCGGTTCCATGTTCTTCACTTCCTGACGAGAAGTCGTGATTGCAGCCACACTCGGCTCCTGACTTTGATGAGTTGCAACAAAGCTGAAACCACGAAACAACTGGTGGGTGTTAGCACTGGGAGGGATTCCTGGAGAATCTGGAGTTAGACAGAAGTAAAGACACGCACACATCAACACAACAGCTTCACACAGTTGTTGTTGTTTTTTTTCTATAAAAACAGAACAGTGTGTGCAGTGTTCAGTTGAAGTTACCAGTTGGTGTTCTGGAGGTGAATTCAGGATCAAAGTGAAAAGTGTCTTCAGGTCGTCCAACAGTGGGTTTAAAGGGAGGCCTTACTTCCTTCTTGTACAACTTCTACCAAGAAAAAAAAAACAACCAAATAATGAAAAAGTAAATAAACATGAAAAGCTTCATGTTCCTAACTAGTCACTTCTAGTCACACTGTTCCATCCATTCTTTTTACACCTCTGGATCAAGATACCATCTCAATTCCCAGCATGCATTTGTAGAGGCTTCAACTTCAGGTAAAATGAGCTGTCATTTGTTTCACCAATATATGGGAATACACTTTTTTTTTTGTCACTTTGAGACTGTTAACTAATTACAAATAATCGTGATTTATCATGATTGAATAGAACCACAATTAATTATGATTAATTGTGATTATTCCTCTCCAATTAATCAAATAGAATTGTTTAAGTTCTTGGACAGCCCTTGTGAATTTATTATGTAAAATGTCATACATTATAAATTACTGCAGTTCTACCTTCTTTATATTAATTATCGGTAATATTCTTACTACTGAACTTGGACAACCTGTCTGTGAGACTGTGCCTCACAGAAAAACCGGCCCATAACCCAGAAAGTCCTGTAGTCTACGTGTATTTTCAAATATGACCAGCAGGTGTCAGCCTTGCAGCGTCGCTTGTTCAAAGTCTGAATACGAAGGTTTAATGATATTCACACTGTTAGTACACTAACGTCAGATTTTATTGGTTCACAGTCGATCTCTTTAATTGTTTTCCTCCCCTGTGATTGGTGAAGCTGCTGCTTCTCTCGCTCGTCTCTGTTTTACAGCGGAATTTGCTTCCAAGTCGAAATTTTAATTGTCAATTTGAGGTCAGAGGAGAAAGGATTCACAGCCAGATTGTGAAGACGACGACGCACAGAGGTGTCGTTCTGCCCCATGAAGTCCACTGAGTGAATTAGTATGAAGGGGGAAAAACTCATATTCTACACATCCAACCAGTAACACCATCTGCAGACTGCATTATGTTGTGTTTGGCAGTCAGTGAGTTGACGATAATAGCGGTGATTATTACTCTGAGAGACAGGAGGAGGAGAAGACTTGACTCAGATATAGCACACTGGGTCAAACAGAAGCATCACAATGCAGAACAATGGCTGAACGCCAGCGTGTAACAGCAGATGGCTGAAGCTGTGTGACCAGAAGTGTCTTAGCACCCAGATTATTTATGCTTACGTTCCAGTCTATCGAAGCAAAGAAGCGATGTCTTTTTATTTCCTCAACTCCATCTGGTCCTGCACCTATAAAATATAAACCACACAGAACAACAGTGTACTGTATTTGTTGTTGTACACAGACCGGACTGGACTGAACTGAAATAGACTGCAAGATTTCAGTCTCATCATCAGTGGTTAAAGTTGTATATTTAATATATAATATATAATTGTATATTTAGATGCAGTGTCCGAAAAAATCTTTAATGGTACTGCTACTTTATTGATAAAACTTCATGCACCGCCATCAGGTACTTCGCTGCCACTCCAGACTACATTTTTTTTCGATTTTTTATTGTTAATTTTTTAAAATCACTTTTGTAATTTTGCAACACAGCCAGGTTCACAATATCATGAATCTGATGTTAAACAATAAACTGTTGTTAAAAAGAAAGAGTAATTTTTTTTCTACCAATGTATGAATTACGTGTGGATACAGTACCCAGGCGGTTTGCAGGGTTCCTCTTGAAGAGTGCTCTTAGTAAACTCTGCACCTCAGGACTGAGGAACTGAGGCATCCCTAACTTAGCCCTGTACACAGAACACATTCAGCACTTAAGGTTATTATTAAATATAAATATGGAAATTGAAAATAGGGTTTCATTACAAATCGTTCGTTAATTTGCATAAAATGAAGATGGTATATGGTAAATCAAACCTTTAATGCCATAAGAACATTAGCATCTTTGTAGAAGCTGCTAGATTTAATTTTTAAACAACAGTAAAATTTAAAGTTGTCTTACTTCAGGATAAGTGCCATCGTCTCCTTGCGATCTTTTCCTTGGAAAGGTAACGACCCAGTTAACATCTCAAACTGGAGAAACACATAAACACGTCACATGACTTTGAATGAGTGAGTGAAAGACAAAAAAATCACCACAAACAAATAGAAATATATCATTGGAAGAAAACCTGCAGCAAATTAATATTAACCCAGAAAGTATTTCCATGAATTAACCATTTTCCACAGACTTTCACCTTTTCTGCCAATATGTAGTATTTATCAATATTACTAGGAATATTTCTACAAATTATATATATTGTCTCATCTTGTATTTCTCCAAAAATCAAAAAACAAAAACCATCTCACTCAGAGGAAACCTGCAAAATGTCCCCACAACAGTTGCGTCCCCACAACTATAGCTACAGCTGGTACGCACACACACACACGGTGTATTAAATATAGGGTATATTTGTAACATCTTGCTGAGAGCAGACAGTGGTGACACCTTTCACTGAAGCTCCGGCTGAGCTGCCAGCTGTCACTGAACGAGAATCTCTGTTTCTCTGTGCATGTCCAATAAGCTGCTGCACTAACTAACAAGCCAGATCACACAGATGCTTTATCGGTGACAATGATACGGCAGATGAAAGCAATTAGGCAGCTAAACTCCTGACAAAATCGCCAACCAGATAAGCAGTACCATGGCATTCCATCTAGATTTAATTTAAACAGACGAGAACAGAATAGAAATAAAGTTCAAGTGGAACTGGACTACAGACTCTGTGATGTTCTCGTGAGGGCTGCAAAAATTTAACATGTTAATTGGGTTAATTAACATGGTTAACTGGAACAGATGTGAGACCCATGCATCTACTTGCTGTTATTTGTAATTCTGCTCTGGCAATCTGGCAACAGATTATTCATTGTTTAAAAATAAAACTACATTTTTATTTTTTTAATTGTTGGTTCTTACCATTAAAACTCCAAAAGACCACCAGTCTGCACTCTGTGTATGTCCTCTCCTGTTCACCACCTCTGGAGCCATGTATTCTATGGTTCCACAGAAGGAGTACGCTCTTTTGTCGTGGTCGATGGCCTCTTTGCTCAGGCCAAAATCTAAATGTGAGAACAGGCAGTGGGAGAAGGTCATAAAAGAAGAGACACGATTTGAATGTGAGGCTGATAAAAGCTTTAAGTTTATATGATGAATGAAAGTGCAAGATAAGTTCATGAAATTTTTAGTTGAATAAATTTACCTGTTATTTTAATATGTCCTTCGTCATCCAGCAGAATACTGTCGATTGAAAATGAATTAAAATGTACATTTGGAAACGACGACAGTTTTAAATCTAAAAATAAAGACCAGATAAAGGCTTAGTGTGACGGTACTTTTCAGGTTTCAGGTCCCTGTAGATGATGCCCAGACTGTGCAGATGGTCCAGAGCCAGAGCCAATTCTGCAAGGTAAAACTTCACGTCCTCCTCTGTGAACATGACCTACATTTGAGAAAGATGCCCATTAGAAGTTTGTTTATACCAAAATACAAGCAACAAGATACAAACAGAATCTGAATATAACACTGAATGGGCTAAAAATGTATTAAAATTGACTGTTTTACCAGACCAAAGTTGTATGTATAAAATCCATCTTGTTAAAATGTTGTAACATGTAAGTTAACTTAACAATATCCAATTAAACTAACACATTTACTACCAAAAAACAGAGGAATTATGTTATTATTATATTATTTTTACCAAGCCTTCACTTTGCTACCCTTAGCCTGGGAGCTAATGGCTCATTAGCTCCCAGGCTAAATGTTATAAAGTCTGTGGCTGGGGTTGACATTATCTCACAGCAATGTTTTTGTACTGTTAGGTCAGGCTGTGTTTTTATTTAGCAGCAAAATATCACATCAGCTACAAACTTACCTCCTTTGACAGACGAGTGAAAAGGTCTCCACCTCGCAGGAAGTCCAGAATCAGGTAGAGCTTTCCTTCTGTCTGGAATGCTTTTACACACACAGAGAGAGAAAGAGAAACACTTTTTACTAGCTATTCTTTGGCTAACCTATCGTGGGTAAGTGTAAGCTTTTAGCATATATTTTAGCTTAACCCGCAGCTGTCTATTTGGCTAGGTTTAAACTATTTTAGCGATGTTTTACCTTTTTGAATGTGGCTTTATGTGTGCATTAGTTTTTTCTATTACTGTTACCTGTTTTAGCTAGCTTTTAATTTTTTGGTAGGCTAACTTCTTTCCATTCCATAGGCTACCCTCTCCTTATTTTAAGCAAGCTAATTTACAGCTTTCTTGCTAAATACTTAGCCTTCTTTGTCTGCTATTTGACTTTAGGTAATTTAAGCTATTTAGCTAAATAATCTTTTTTGCTGCATTTTATTTCTTATTCTTGCTGTCTTTATTTATCATCATCAATTAATGTTTAGTACTATCTGCCCGTTAGCTGCCTTCTCTGTTTATATTTACAATTCTTCGCTCCTGACTTCAATTATTTTTAGCTTTTTTACTGTCATCATCTGTAATCATCTTAACATTACAAAGTTACTGTAGGTCATATAATGTCAATTCAATTTAACATCAAAATCTCCCAATGATTTCTCATAAATTATAAAAGAAACAAACGTACCGTAGTGTAGTTTAACTATAAACGGATGGTTGACTTCTGCCAGAATGTCTCTCTCCATCTTGGATCGAACACGGTCCCTAACTGAACAGGAGAGAGCGGAGAAAATGTAATCTGCTAATGACAGTGTAAATAAGCAGTGACAAGGCTCCTAACACATGTAGCCTATTTATGTTTCAATTCACTTATGGAGGCAGCTGGAGTGTTCACTTAAATTAAAGAAAAATGTATTAAACTACAGTACGTTGGAGTCACAGTGTTGCAGGTCTGATCTGATGACACTCATTGAGTTATTGCAGTTCCTGTTTACCTGACTGGATGAGACCAGAACCTTCTAAAGTCCAGGGGCACAGGTTAAGAGGATTAAAGCATCTACAAAGACACTGACTCACCAACTGTCAGGTCACATTCATTTAACACCATGTAATCCACATCAAAAAGAAAAGGTTTGCCTAAAATCTCTTAGGGTTTGTTAAACCCCTCAAATTCTCACTTCAAATCAAGCTTTAGATGAAAAAACGTAGAAACTCTAAATGAAAACCTTTAATAATTAAACATTCTCTATACACAACGTCTATCAGAAAAAATTTAATCAATTAACATCTCAAACTGTTCAAAGTTTTACCTTTCAGTGTGGCTTTTTTAAGGACCTTCATGGCATATAGCTGTCCCCTGTCTGCTCCCCTGATCTTCCTCACCAGAAACACCTGAGGAGTCATCATCATCATCATCAAAATTATCATTATTACCACCATGACCATAATCTTCATCACTCTGACAATTATCATCTTAATAGTTATCATCATTATCCCCATCATCATCATCAATTTCCACAGGACCATCATCACGGTGATCATCATCCTCCTCATCATCATTATCATTATGTAAATCATCACCACCATCTTCATCCTTCTAGTCATCTTCATCATCCTCACAACAATCACTGTCATCATTATAAAAGTCATTATCATTATCACCGTCATCGTCGTCATCACAGTCATCCCTACACTGATGGTACCACTCTTCCTTTAAAGAAAAAGGGCTAAATAAGTAACATGATGTCACTGGATGTTTAGTAACCAGACTCTCAGCTTGTATGTTATATTGTTACACAGAATGTGTTTTGTGGTTATGAGTTGAAGCTAAAGAGTTTCCCATACCTTTCCGTAGGAGCCCTGTCCCAGCACTTTGAGCAGCTGGAACTGTGATGGATCAGCTTTCTCACAGCCTTCCTTCACATGGTGGCTGATGTCAATCTCCTTTAAGACGCTGTCATCCTGGAGGAAAGCAGGCAGATGTGATCCAATGTTGAAGGTATGTTTCAAAACCCCTGAAGTATTTACATTCAGAAATAGGTTTCTGATTATTAGGGTGACGCAGTAAATGGATTTATTCATCTGTCCTAATCAACTCTAGGAGATAATGTGAAATAAAATGCTGACTGTATAGCTGCTGAACTGATATGACATTTCACGAGAAATAATAAGGAAGTAATGTGAAACTGAAGCCTACCTGGGTGTGTTTTACTTTTGCAAAAGTAACACTTTATTATTCCATTTATACTGAAGGCTTTTATTAAGAATTTAAACAGCAATTTCAGATACTTGAAGGTGGTTTGGCCTCAAGGGTTCACTAACGTCTGGACCTGAGTCAGCCAAACATTTTTTCACCATTAAGTTTCTATTCCCTAATTTGTGAGGTTTTGACCTTTCGGGTGTGAAATGCTGATGTTATCAACTGTTGTAGCAACTGGTAAAATCGACAACACTAAACAAAGACTAATAAACAC
>NC_024311.1:12629173-12673304 GCF_000523025.1 Cynoglossus semilaevis | reverse complement strand
ATTACAAAATGACCAAACTGAGAGACGAGACACTGCTGTCAACAGACCTTAGAGTCTTGTCTTTGTACCTGATGACCTACTTTAATAAACTAGCCACGAGGACAATGTTGTGGTGCAAAGTCCGTGTGGATTTGCACATTTTGTAGAACACATACCATGATTTTAATAGCGTATCAAGTCTTACTGCACACCGATGCCAGTATCTGTACAGGTGAAAGTCAATGTGAGGTGAAGCTGTAGTGAAAATCTGAGTCTTTTTTAAATCCAAACCTGTGATCACTCAGTACTTATAGTTACGCAGCAACCACGAGAAGTGACCTGATCATATGAAGCGTTTCCTTTGCTCAGTAATTTGCCCTCTACCCCCTCTGAGAAGAGTTTGGCTGCACCACAGCTCCTCTGTTATCAGTTTAACCAAATCAAAAGCAGGCAGCAAATCCAGCAAGGATTTTCAAACTCTACTTTCAAGACTGTGACACAATATCAGCAACAGAAGAAAAAATAATCCCAACTGTTCAATTATTTTCCTCATATCTATAAATACAATCTGCTCCTTTTTATGACATCTTTTGAAATATACATCCAGGCCTGTTCACTGGAGAGACGGCTGAAGTTGAAGTGGAGTGAAAAACTTCTGCTGCAGCTTGTTTTCTTTATGACACAGAGCAGAGTCTTCACTGAAACAAGGCACTGAGCTGACAGATAATGTGCTGACATGACACTGCAGCAGCAGAGCAGATCCACGCCCCACATTTCTGAACCTCTGATGCCAAAATGCATTTCTTTTTACATGACAAAGGGGGGAAAAAAACCCCATGGTTATCAGCCCACGATGACGACGTTGTTCCACAAGTGTAATGATATGAAGTTGTTAGCAACAAACAGCACTGGAACTTCTCAGAACATCTGAGCACTTTCCTAAAACTGAACCTTTTTTTTTCATTCAATCACCTTCTGCTGCCTTACAGCACAAGGTTCACGAGTTCGAGTCCTGGTCTGATTCCTGTTTATTTGAAAGTGACGACTGGTGTAAAGGGGAGTATGAATGATTGTTGTCTTCATGTCGAGTGCTGTGGTTGATTGATAGATAGATAGATACTGATACTGGTCTGGTCAATACAGAGAGACAGACAGGGAGGTGGACCGTCACTGAAGCAGAGATGTCCTGTTTCATTAGCTCCCTGGTCACAGAGAACCCCACAGGGGGGGAGTGAAGGGCAGAGTTGGGGGGGTTGATTTACTATTTTTATCCAGACAAACAGGTAGACGTGCAGCTGGCAGCACATGCAGCCTCTCTACCCACCAACCACCACTTTGTTTGGTCTATAAATAGCCATGGAATCAATCTGTCTGTTTTCATTTAACTATGGCGCGACCAGCTGAGCTGCCTGGTCGTGACTCGCTCTGGGTCTCACCCCTCACTCCCTTCTTCTACTCTGACAGGAGGCAGCTGTAACCATGCGGCAGAGAAAATCAATTGTCACAATAATAGAAGAACTCGTTTCTGACCAATGACTGAGGACATGAACAATTGAGCTGTTTTGGGGGTGAGGGACACGGGTTACAGTTATCTCTGTAATTATATTTGACAATTTTTTTTAGCTACCTTCAGGTTTTAACATGTCTTTAGCTAATTTGTTTTAACTTTGTACTCGTTTGTCTGTTTTTTTGATAAGCTACTTATTTTGCTACCTGTTTCTTTAACAGTTTGCTAGATGCTAGCAAAATTTTGGGCTAATCTTTTGTTACTGTTTTTTTTAAATAAAATTTGATAAATTATCCTAATCCAATTTTTTTTAAATGTAAATATTGATGTCAGCAGCCGATTTAGCCTTTCAGCTAACTTCAGCAGAAGAATTTCTGGTCCAAGTTAAAGTTGTCTTTAGAATATGTTTTTTGTTTGTTTGTTTGTTATATATTATATACATTTTTACTTATTTATATTGAACTCTCTTTCCTCACTTTAATATTTTATAACAGTTTATTCCTTTCCTCATTTTTAGTTAACTTTGTTCTTACTTTGATCAATTAAACTTTCATCTTATCGTTGATTTGCATTTTTACTGATGAAATATATATTTTTTAAAACACCTTTTTTGTTGTTAATATTGGATATTGACTATATTTGTTCCTGAGGTACCAAGTAACATCTGTCATTTTAACATATATTCATTAACCAAACTTTTTTTTGCTTGTATTTGTGAGGGAGCATCGATCACACAGCATCGTTTTCACTTAAAATGCAATTCTTTTCATAAACCAAATGTCACTGTATGATATTTGTGCCTTTTTCGTTCCTAATTTCCAGTGAGTTTATGGAAGTGAGTTTGATCTGACTGACCTCCAGCTGACAGAATCCTGCGTTGCTCTTGTTCCTCGCTGCCTTGTTCTTCAGGTAGATGGAGAACCATCTCCGCACTGTGAATTTGCGCGTGCTGGTATCCATGGCAACCACTCTCTCTATATACCTATCCCATAACGATGATGAACATATCCCTTCAGTGGGATGCTGTGAGTGTTTGGAGATTCCTAGAGAGACAGATAACAGGAGGATTACAGGAGGATTGCTTCATCTATTTGTCCTGCAGTTGCTCCATTGGTCCATCCTCAGTGCAGGGGGGGGCTCTTTGGCTCTCCCACCATTCTCTGCAGCCTTTCCTCCACCACCTCCAACACCCCTCTGTCCTTTTATCTTCCAGCCACAGCAAGCTCACAGTCCCGGGATGTAAACGGAGCCGTTAATCTGCTCACCCCAACATGTGAGAAGATGATGATGATGATGATGACGAAGGGCAGAAGAGTTGATGCTGCTGCTCCTGCTGCTGCTGCCGGCTTTGGTATTGTCCGGTGTTGCGTTGCTGCGTGAGACTGCAGAGTAAAGAGGTGACGAATAAATGTGATCCACTAAAATCAGGAGGTGTGAGAGTGTGAACTCCTCCTCACATCCCTGCTGTCTGCCTCTCTGCAGAACAGAGGATTGTCACCAGTCACATTGGACGCCCCTCCCTCACTTCTTCAGCGCTCCGTCTTTCACATACCAGCATACAGCAACAGCTGGAGAGGTCACATGGTGCCGCCCAGCTACCTCTGCCTCTGGAAAATTCTCCCAGAGACAAACGGTTTAAAAAATAAAAACAATACAAAGAACAATCATTTAATCAATTCCAAAAATCATAATTATCAGTTGTTGACTTCTTTTCAGTTCCAGTGACAGATTGTTTAAAAACCTCACCTTCTTCATATTATCTTGAAGTCACACTGAAGCATCCTCTCATCATGATGTTCTTTAGGTTCGATGGCTTTATTCTTTGTCACATTCTTGCCAACATCCCAAATAACGTGCTCCTAATCTTCCCACCTTCCTCTTCAGTGAGTCATTAGCAGACGTCACTCTGGTCCAGAGGAGTCTCTTTGGGACAAGGAAAAATTTTCTTCGTCTCAAATCTCACACTTCAACACTGCAGTGATGACTTCTGACTTTTCTATTCCAAATTGGACCCAAGTCATTCACTTCTGATTTTCCAGAGCAGTGGGGCACTCTTCCCCCGGGGCGACGCCAGAGCCCTTCAAAGGAGGAAGTAGGGATGAAGAACTTCAGGTGCAGGGCATTTGGTGGAGCAGTTCTATACACCAACGGAGAGAAAGGAGAGAGAAGAAGTTAACCATGAAAACTGAGGTATGAGAGAGAATATTTAAATCTTTAAATTTACATTTTTTAATCAAATAATTAAATGGGACCGTTTTTTTTTTTTTTTTTTGCTTATTAGACAAAGGTCCACAATGTTGGACCATGTAAAGTGATCACTTCACCACTTGATCACTTTGAACCTTCTAATAACACAAGTTTCATGCACTCCAGGCATCAACACGTTTTTTTCAGCAGTTATTACTGTACATGAAGAGTAGCTCAGTCGGATGAGCCTCAGTGGTTTGCCTTATTATGTTAATGCACCTGTTTGTGGCGGCGCTCAAACACAGGAAGGTTAAACCTCGCTAAACATTTTTGACCTTGGCGTGTTTGGCTTTTAGAGTCAATGGAAAATCCATCCATACCAGTCGTTTCCAGGACATGTTGCATCATTTCCAGTGACATAACGTCCTGCTGTGATGCAACACCGAGGACAGCGATCGATACACAAATCCATAGCGATGACGGCGGCTGTGGCCACTGAGTTCACTGCCATCCCTTTGCTCACTGGGCCTTGGGTGTGTGTAGGTGCCTGGATCTGTCACATCAGCAGCTTTGCAGAACTGCAGTCTTACATAATCATAGAGGAAATAGACAGCAGGGGGAATGAGAGAGGAAGTGATGAAGGTAGGAGCCATAACCAGGGGGAAGATGGACGAAGCTCAACTGTGGAAACGTGAGTCGAATCGGAACTGGATTTTAAATTTATTTATTTGTGGGGTTATTTATTTATTTATTTAAAGAAATATCTTTATTTGTGGGGTTATTTATTTATTTAAAGAAATATATTGACTGGATTTTTTTTACCACATATTGAAAATGTTTGATGTGTTTCTTTAATCTGCTGAGCTGGGATGGGAGGTCAGGGGTGTGGGATACGGGATTACATACTAGTGTCAGTGGGATTAGAGGTTGGCAAGATCACAGGATTTAAAAAAACTAAGAAGAAAAAAAATAGTTTTTGTACAATATAAACTCCAATCATTTGTGCACAGACGTATTTTTTGGCACAGGTCAAAGCCGATCCTGCTGCTGTGTATTGACGCCAGATGGTCCGTCACTATTTATTCACCAAACTCTATTTATAGCTTATTATTTCTTTCCCTTGCATTAATTAAAATTTCAAATAGATCCATTTAATCTCACGGGGTGTGTTATATAAGAAGTCAATGATCTCAAGGTAGACAGACCAATTGGAACATGCTTTATTCAGTTTAAAATCTACATGAGTTCAAGTAAAGAGAGAAAGAGTTTCTCTAAAGCAGCTCCATTTGAATTAAACTGAAGAGGAACTAATGTTTGTTGCTTTTCTAGATGTCTGTATACCTAAAGAAAAAAAACTGCAACAAAAAAAACAAAACAAACAAAAACATAAACATACTGAGGTACGATTGTGTTTACATTTTTAAATCAGGTAGTTGATATAGTGTCACAAACCAAAACTAGCATTAGATGATTATAAGTAATAGATTGTATATAATAAATTGACTCAGCACTAAGTGCTTTAACAAGGCCCCAGCTGTGTGAAATACTGAAGCCGGTGAACGTGCCTTTTTCTTTGATTATTATTTTTACTTCCTCTAAAAGCTTAACCCTTGGGTTGACCTCCGACTTCTTCTAACCCAAAATAAAACTTAACAAAAAAATGTGTTCTTTCTTTTTCTAGTTATTCTTTTATGTAGTGACAAGTAGGAGTGGCATTAGACCATAGATGTTACACTGAAGTGGTCATTTCTAGGGATCAAAGGGCGTTGGTGTTAGAGAGGACATTTCAAGGGTTAATTAATCACCTTTGTCCTTTTAAATTACATACAGTCTATGATTTGTGTTGGCAGTTTAAAATATCAGACCTAACGATGCCATGGTCTGTCTAATGCTAGGTTTGCTACAGCTAGTTGACTGGTCGCCTAGTTTTAACCCCTTTAAAACCACAGATCAATGACAACCCCCCCCTAAAAAAAAAAAAATCAAGATAAGGTAATCAAGATAACTGATTTAAGTACTACAGTGTTTCCTTAGAGTAAATCTACATCCACTGTAAATCTAGGAGGATTTTTTTAAATTAGGATGTTGATTTCCTGAAGCAAAAAAATTACAGGGAGTGTATGTGAGCATGGCTTCCAATTCCAGTACACGCCAGATGCTAACCTGCAGTTCAGTGTAAACATGTATACGCTCTACGAAGCCAATGGGTAGCACACTGGTATATGATGGTCACACACACTGAACCCAGACTGCTTGTCCACAGCCCAGTACTTGTCCCAGTCCTGCTTTTTCTCGCAGTCCATCAGGGTGAAGTCGGGGCTGAAACAGATTTCAATCTGTCCCAAAACCTGGGTATCAGCATTTGGCTGATGCTGAGAAAAAAATAACAAAAAAAGAAAAATCAGATTGTGCAATATTTTTAAATACATTGTTAAATGTACATATACAACATGACATATGTAATACCTTCGATGGGTGAAAACACTGAATCTTAGGTTTAACACCGTAGAAATTTTCAATGACTCCTTCAATTTGTGCAAACTATAAAACACACACAAAAAGCGATTTTAATACAGTTACGTTTATGAGAAACAAAGAGATGTTTGCAGTACATTAAAGGTCTATTTTTATATTTTCAAGGATCTAGTGTCATGATTTGTCAGTCCTGCTAAATTTAAATAAAATAAAAAAATCTACCTAGTCACTTCAATGCTGTCACTTTTTGTCCGTTATAAAATGTTACACTAAAAAAATTAGGAATCCTGAGACTGTGATGTCATCCTTGTGCGAACCAGCAGAGGGGGCAATTGGTTCCTCACATTCTGATTTCAGCACACATACTGCACTAAAGTACCACTAAAAGGGCATTTCATGGCTTCTACTCTAAGTACTAATACTACTGTATATGTGTATGTATGTTCTACTACATGTATACAATATACAGTACATTAACTTATAAACAAGTGTCAAATAATTAGACTTACTGTGTAGTATTTTTCTGAAGGTATGATCCCAAACTTGCTCAGGATGCTACAAACACACAGGGACACATTCTTAGACAGATGACATACAGCAGATGACAGAGATAGATCCGTCGTTCTCAACCAGGGTAAACCAGGCCCCTAGGGGCCCAGGGGCCATGGTCAAGGGGTCCACAATAACAACATGTCAATATAAAATCACCTACACACACAATGAAATTTGTTTATTTGTTTAATTACCAAGCCTTTCCTCTTCCACTAGACCACAATTGACCTGAATTAGCCAATTAGCTAAAAAATAAAAAAAAAAGTAGCTTCTGTCATATGCTGACAGAAAGTTCTGGTGCAGCAGAAAGCTCTGCAGAGTCATCAACACAGCCCAGAAGATCACTGGCTGCTCTCTGCCCAGCCTGGAGGACATCGCCAACTCTCGCTCCCTCAGCAGAGCTAGCAACATCATCAAGGACCCGTCCCACCCCAGTAACTCTCTGTTCTACATGTTACCGTCAGGCAGACGGTACAGGTCACACAAAACCAGGACAAACAGACTCAGAGATAGCTTCTTCCCGAAAGCTATCTCAGCAGTGAACAATAGTAACAAAACCAGTTAAAATAATCCACACAATTTCACACTTTACTGATCATATTGATCACTGTGCAGTAAAGGAACAACTATATGCAATAACTAATCACACCAAAGATATGTTTGATATATTGTCTTTTACTCTTTTTTTGCACCAAGTGAGTAGCGCTCAAATCTCGTTGTACACTGTACAAGGACAATAAAGGCTATTCTATTCTATAGGCTATTCTATTGTGTGGTTAAGATCAAATGATATAAAGACATTGACTTCACCTGTGCTCATGTGCTGGGAGGGGCACTGCATTATTTGACCTGATTTGACTAAACAATTCTCTGCTTTCTACTTTATCTTTAACTGCAGTGTGTGTGTGTGTGTGTGTTCATGTATACATGCAAGTGTTTTGCACCTGTCCAGGTCCAGTTTGTGGTACAGTTCCAGTGCTTTGCTGAAGTACTTATGTTGACTGTTGAGAGACTCGGCTCGTGCAGCACACGTGCCGTGTTTGTGCCACTCGTACTTCCTGCAGAAACAGATGGACAAACGGATAAAGTCTTTAACTACACACACATACTGGAGCTCTTACATAACTCATAATTTTTCTTCCAAGTCGTCGTATCTCCAATTTATGTCAAAATAACCACCGAACAGTATACAATACCAGAAACCAGAGGACGAGGGATGAAGTAAGTTAGGCCAACTTTTGTTCATGTCAGGAAGCAAATCCTGGAAACAGAAATAGTTCAAAATTCATTTAACTTACAAATCAACTTCATGTCTCACTCCTGCGTCTGAGCTCCAGCTGCAGGAAAACAACAGCTACTGCACGGAGGTTGTGACACATACAGTACATTCTAATCCTGTGGCAAAACTTGACTCACTTCACACAATCACTTTTGGTTGATTTAGTCACACATAACACCAGTGGCAAGTAAGCCTTACAGTTCAGTAGATATTTATTGAAACCCATCACAATGTGGTATACAGTATGTGACAGTATTTGGTATCCACGAGTATGTAAAGTGAAAATACTCAAACTAGTATTGGTTGGAATTAAAAATAGGTATTGAGACACCCTTGGAAAAACACTTTGAGAGGTGAACTGGGTTTATTGACCTGGAAAGGTTCCCTGGGGAATTCTAACACCAAAGACAGACTTAGTGTGACTGGTGTCATACCGCAATCTCAGAAGAGTTGAAAGCCCATGAGTTGTTGCAGTCCATCCCTGAATCTGGCCTGTGGACAGATTCAAAGTTTTACACATCACTGCACCAGACAACAAGAAAAGAGTATTAAAAAACAGACAAACACACACACACCAGAGTCCATGCAGTGTCCAGTGACTGATGTTGGGATGACAGTGTTCCATCTGAAAAGAACAAAGGTTAGTGTTTTTAATCCATCTGAACAATTAGACTTTTCATGTCTATGAATGTCTAGACTTTTCGATGATGAAAAAAACTAATATACTAAAACAACCTTTTTGGGTATTTTTCTAAGCTGTACAGGGACATGGTGTTTAAACAAAAATATTTTAAGGACAAAAATATTGTTGACATCAGGTCATGGGACAGATGTAAGGGGTTCACAGACCAGAAATGGTCGTCAGGCCAGAGGTTGGAGACCACTGGTAACAACACTGTGTACACACTCAGTTTTTCTGAGACAAAATATCTTCAGACAGCTTAACTGACTCTTATAATAGCATCAGTTAAACAACAGGCAGGTGAGTGAGTAGGTTAGAGATCAATGCTGAATGTTTAACACTCACAGAGCAAAATGTCTGGGGCCACTGCTGAGTCAGAATCAGTTTGGTCCACATTTTTCTGCAAAACAAGTAGACTTTGCGTCATCATTACTGTTATAATAATAATAATAATAATAATAATAATAATAATAATAAAAACATGTGTTAGCCTAAAAGTATTAACATCACCTCAGGTGATGAACTTACCTGGGTGAGACCACATAGGCTGAGGTCACAGCTGCAGCCAGGCAGAGGAGAAGAGCTGAGCACAGCCTCATGTCTGCTCTGAAATGACCTGTAAAAATAAAAATGACTCAGGTTTTACTACAGTACTGCGTAGTAAACAACAGAAATGACAAAACATTTGAAAAACCACAGCAGTCAGAATCTTCACTCTTTTAAACTTTTATAGATAGACAGATAGATTAACTTTATTAATTCTGTGTAAGTTCCCTAAAGCAAATGTGAGGGTAATTGTGGTTAAAGTGGTGCATATTATTCAGTTAAAAAAAACAAACATGTGGCCTAAGAATTGTCGGAATTTAGTCTAGCAGTCAACGTAAAAAAAACCACAAATACATCCAGAACAGTAAGTTCCTCTTATTCAGTTACGCAGCAAAAAAAAAAAAGAAAGAAAGAAAGAAAGAAAGAAAATCCTCAAGTTTTTAGGGTTTTTATTTTTTGTATCATGGAATGCCAAAATGAAATCAAGGAATGTACAGAATCTTGAGTCTCGACGGCAAAATCTGACTTTAGTGAGACTGATTTTTTTTTTTAGAACCGATCGGTTTTAAAATATTGTTGCGACATTTCCGGTCTGCTTTAATAGTTGAGGACTGAATTCTTGTGATCTTCATTTTAAAAAGAAAAACGCATATGACAACAGTAACGATAGCTAAATATCTGAATACATCTGCCAGTACTATGAACCCAATAAATCAATGTGGAACTAGACGTTAGATGTTCGAATGTCTGCTTACAGTTGGTTGTGTCGTTATATTGGTACCGTGCAAAGTCCTCACTAAAATAGGCGTTTATCGCAATACAAACTTCGATACAATGTGAATGTAACAACATTATATTGATGGTCGGTAACTGAAGCTCGAGAGCGAATCTCAGGTTTATTAAATATCGCACAAGAAACAATGTTAACCACGGCTGTCCGAGTTAGTTAAACTCACAAGCGGTAGTGTTTTTGTATTAGTTGAATGTGCTATTTTAAAAGTTTATCGCCTCAATATCTTACCTGAGATTAGTAGTAGTTAGACCCAACCAGAACGTCCTTAAAGAACCTCATACTTCACAAACAACAAAATGTTTTTGTCCCTCACTTCACTACTTTTGGCTAATCGTAGCAGCCAATAGGAAGCTTCACGGAAGTGACGCTAATTCACGTGATACATACGTATTTGACTTTAAAACCGGCATAAAAATAGACAGTAAACTTGCTCAGGGGATATGTTTTAAAATAAATTTAAAATATAGTAAGTAAATTACAACAACGTCTTTCTATTTGTATTTATTATTTATTATATTATTTTTTTTGCTAGAAAAAAAAGTCCCCTAAAGTACAAAATACTGTATTTAGACCACGTTTACAGAATACGGAAGAAAATGAATACAAATTTTGTTTTACTGTGCTTCAAATAAATGTACACTTTCATAAGGTTAAGTAATAGTTTTAACAGGCACAGCATGAGCTCATTTGAAGGACATCATATATTTCCCCCACCAGTTTGACGTTAGTATGGTCAACCTCAATGTTTTATAAATTATGTTTAGTAAGTAGTTTTTAGTAGTATTTTGTGCTGGGTTGCCTAACATTTGGCAGTTTCCATGACAGCTTCTAGTTGTGGTTTTGTTGTTTAACAATTTATGGGAGATTTATTGAGCTATACTTGTTTACCCCTCATCTCTTTTCGCATACCTTAGCTTTTCTTCAAATGACATTTTAATGATGGTAACTAATTCTATTTATAGTCAAATGATTAAATAATACATGGTAATAAATAATTAAATCAATAAAGTAACTAAACATGGATAACTAGGTATAGATATACTGTAGGTATGTATTGATCATTTAAAATGTTTTTATATTGAATTTATTATAATTGTACTCAATGCCAATATTGATAATATTTTAATATTAATAAAAAGAAGAGAGAGAAGAAAGTAGAGGAACATTATTATTATACTCTGCATTATAGGGTGTTTTTTTATAGAGCATTTAGTACTTTTTTTGTGAAGTCATGCCCTGGATTACCCAGCTAACCATTACCTTACAGTCAGACGTCTAACATAATTATGACCAACAGAGGGCTCTTTGTAACCACAGATAGACAGACATTGGTCTGTGCAGGGGAATAGACAGAAGAAGAAAAAAAAGCAAAAAGTAGCTGATTTTAAACACATAACTAAAATAATTACATTCGGCATGAAATAAGCTCTCATATGTCACCAGAAAACCTTCATACAGTCTCACTTAATTTAAACTCAACTAATTTATTAATTGTGTTATTTTTTCTAGGTTGTTCTCCTTTCCACTTTTCTTACATCACACATTTTCCCCTCATTTCCTGTTTTTCTCACTCTTTCTCTCTCTTTCTTTCTTTTTTCTTTCCTCATATCTATTTTTTTTTTTTTTTTTTGGTTTTTTTACGTTTTTGGTTTGTTTTTTTTTCATCATCAAGATTTTATGTCAGATGTGAAATGCATTTCGCAGCTCCTCCAAGGTGTCAGGAATAGTGCAGCTGTAACTGTAGCTAGTTTCATAAATAGCCTCTGGCCAAAGTTCAGCATGCAACACCGTGTCTCAAGACGTTTTATAAAGCAGACGGAGGAGAATCTTAAAGAGGGAGACTTCAGCACAGAGTGCAGCGAAGTTTAGCGCATACAGAAAAAATAAAATAGTGCAGTTACACTTAGTAGACAACTTTAAAATTAACCATAATTATGACATCTCTGCAGTGTTTTTAGTTTGAATTAATACAAGTGTTCTGTGTAGAAATGCTTTGCAGAACTATTTGTCTTCATTTACATCTCTATAAACAATGCTGTTAAATGTGATCCCAATGACAATGACATTCTTCTGGTCATCATCATGCTGTACTGTTCATTTTTAAAATGAGTATTTGCACTAATGTGAATTCAATTTAAAAATTGGAAACGTTCTGTTGATCACACAGTTCATCGTTTGTAGCAGCCCCGAGACTGAGACTTGAAGGATACTAGTTATATATAGGCAGCTCCTTATCCTTATAAGGCCTCAGGCAGTGGTACGGGGGTCGGTTGCTGGCGGGTGGAGGTTTGTTGGCCCGGTGCTTGGTTTAGGCTGACTCCCTGTGGGTTCAGGCTGTCACCCGAAGTCACAGCAAAGGATATCCTCGAGGGGTAAGAAAATTAATTGAACTATTCATTTTTTAATATTGTATTTAATATCAGCTTTTTCTGTTTTGTAATGAGTGTAGCTGGTGAAATGAAATGGATGGAGGTATAGAGTGCAGGTTGCACAGATCCCAACCTGGACAACAGGAATGAGAATTTGGATGTTTGTGCAACAAAAATGTTGGACTGTACTTGAGATTAATGATTATTTCGGGCCGTGATTGATTTTTTTCTTTTGACAGACAGGAAATTTAGCATGTTGGTGGTAGAATGAATGGTCATATTTGGTAGGAACCCTCAGGCCTAAAATTGCATGGGAAAAAAAGCTGATGTTTCTTTATACTCCTGAATTAAAAAAACCTTGATATTCGAAAAATGACTGTGATGTGAAATATTGTATTTTAACTGTGACCCTAAGAAACGCTTAGGTGTCATTTACCAGACATTTATGGTGTTAAGACACTGACAATAGCAGAGGACTGTCATTGGAATTGGAATGCACATAGGATTCAGGCTGAGAACACAACCCGCCTGCAGGTCAGGTGACTGGATGACTTTAATGCTTCATATTGTATCACTGAAGGAACATACCTAGTTATGGGATGATGTCTTGTAATAGCACAAGTGATGATGTCATGTTCATTGGCAGCTACAGTATGTGAAAGACCATATGTTCTTCACAGATCTAATTATCGTTCATGTCTGCAAACAAACTCTTGAGCAATGTTATTGTTTGGGTTTATTCTTCCCAGTATTGTCTCACAGATCTTCCACAAATTATTAAACTGTGATACAATTAAAGATCTTTACAAACAGTGGGAATAATCCTTTAAATTATCAGCCACAGTATGTAGTATGGGAATGTGTCACTATCAAGAACCTTGTCTTGGTGTTCTGAGCAATTCCTGCATCAAACCTCTGCTCATTACATGTAGTACACTCTTGCCTGTCTGTTTGATTGACTGTTTTGGGGCAGTGGCCTCTGGTAATGGTGACCCTGAAGCTGGATGAGTCTTTAAGTGATGTTGAAGTAGCAAAGCTGGGCAAAGGAGAATCGCTTCATGTTTCATCTGACCTTATTTCTCGCCCCTTGAGCCTTGGGTGATGTAAGATAATTATTTTCCACTGTGTGTGATGTAAAGTACAGTTATGCAGTTGTGGCCTCATTTAACACAACCACTAATATCTGATGGTACACGGTATTTGGAAATTGTGTCCTGTCCTCACCTAAACTTGAAAACACTTGGCTTAGGGATTAATGAAGATAGGCCCAGTTTATAGTTTCATGTCACAGAAGTAGATCTAAAGAAACTTCTTATACAGGAGGTTTTAAATGATGTGAAAAATGTCTCTCATCCAGTGAGAAACTGATTAAAATTGTCATTCATTTTCTTCTTCAAAATTCAAAGTCACAGTATACTGTATTGCACTTGATAGAAGTATTCAAATGTTTACATCACAGCCTGATTAGTTCATATATTGGTGCTTCTGATTGGTCAAATTTGCATGACTTTCAGGATGACATGACTTAAACGACACTCAAAAAGTTTCACGTTCTTTTCTCCAATAGTCTTCACTATGATTCAGCAGTCAGGTGTCAGGTTTGTTTTGGTCCACCAGATTATTCTGATTCTGATTATATTTGTGAATAAGCTCCCCATCACCTCTTCTTGGTGGTTCCATTCTTTGTCCAAACAACCTTCAGCTGGGAACTAACAGCTAGCATGCAGTGTGCAGTTTATCTGACATATAATGCACTATCAATCAGCAGCGTAAAAAAAACATTTGGAATCTGACTGCTGGACTGCACACCTGATGTATTTTTGGACTGGGATAAACCTGGCAAAATGAGCATAAGAAAAACATGGATGTAATTTAGACATTAGCAATCCTCTGTGGATATGCAGAGATGCAAGTCATGACTAAGGCTTGTCACGTATACAAGGTATGTTTGTTTGAGAATTTTCATAACCCACAAGTATTTGGATGTTGGGGTCTTGTATCAGGATGAGGGGTTTGAATCAGAAAAAGGAAAATATGATCAGTCAAGGAAGGATCAGAGTAACGGGCTGGTGAAAGCATTGTATCTATGAACTTCGCACAATAGAGACATGTGATGTGCAGTTTCTAAAATATTTTTTAATGAAGAAGGTCTGATTTACTTTGTTAAGATTGTTTATTATAAAACTTGGTGTGTCTTTCTCACAGGTGTCACAGCAGCAGATAATTTGCATTAGTTATTTAGCACAGTGTTTACCAGTTAGTTCAAAACCACAACCTCCTGAAGGGAAAAAAACCTAGCTTCCTTCAACTGAACTTGGGCTACATCAGTCATATCATGGCAGCATCTGTTCCAACAAAACACACCTGTAGGAACCGTCTGTCTAAATTTAGAACTGTCTTTGTTAAGTCCTCTCTCTTGGCCTTTGACACATCTTCTTTTTTGGTCTAACAATAGGCCACTCTTCATTCACGGCTCTGTTTATGTTTATGTCCATGTGTCTACGTTGCTGGTGTTGTAAATCAAACCTAGCTATCTTGTCATTGCGTGAGCCGTCTGCCAATAGACTCTTGTGTTAATGTGTATATGTATGTGACGGCTTTGTCTTGTCTAAATTCCAGGGAGGGCGGTCTACTTTACAAGGGATAAGAAAGCAATCATTATTGGCTAACGTTGTTGTAATGTAAAGCTGTGAGCATAAAGAAAGACTGGATTTAACTTCCAAAAATCTCCACGTCCCCTCACAGGACACAATCAACAGTTCTCTTGTCTTTGTTTGAGACTGAAATTTCTGTGTGTTTGTTTGTCTCTGTAACGACCGCTGATATTTCAAGGTGAGAATTCACTGCACTGTACCATACTTGTGTTTTGTCTTTGTGTTTGTTGCTGGTCCAACAGGTCAGTACAGACAGTGTCACCATGTCAGTGTGGAGCAAACGTGGGACATACAACCAAGAGTACTACCACAAACAGAGCCAATATGTGGTTAAGGAATACAGCAGGTACAGCATAGACAAATGATATCTATAATTATGCCTGGATATCATAAAGTCTAACACGGTAGTTTATTAGATCCATTATCATTACTAATAGTATCACTAATATACCAGAGGTGTGGACTCAAGTCACATGACTTCGACTCGAGTCACAAATTGAATGACTTTGGACTCGACTTGGACAGTACCATCAAGTGACTCGTGACTTCACTTAGACTTGAGCGTTTTGGACTTGAAAAGACTTGCTTCTATCCTGTTGCTGTGTAGACACTTTAAATGAAAGAATGGATGAACGCACTCCGCAACAGTCACCTGAACTGGCTGTTAAAAAACACCCCGTCCTTAATAACGCCGGACACAAACTACCGCGGAACCTTTGTTCCGCTACCACTCCCGAACCTTAGTTCCGCCCCGTCTTATCAGTCTGCATTTTTTTCCAACTTCGTTTGACATCTGAAGTTGCACAAGGAACGGTACGTTTTAAATTAAGTTAACGTAAGTAAAATGTTCTAAAACTGTGTAGCGAAATCTATGATAATTACTAATAACAATACATTAGAAACACGGTAATGAGTGGGATTTAAATGTGCGCTCAATTAAGAATAAGTGCGCCATTTTAGTTTTCCTAAAGACGGACTTTGCAGACAGGAGAACAAAGTTACACTGATGGTTATTCTCACTCTCAGTCAATTGACAAAAACACCAAGTTTACCTCGCGGGAAATGTGAGTTACTGGTCAGGAGGCTTTCGTACTTTACTCGAAATTGAAGCTGCAGGACTTTGGGTTGGACTTGTGACTTGTGAGTCTTTGACTTCGGACTTGAGGTAAAAGTCATAACTTGTGACTTGTAAGACAATGACAGGGTCCCGCCTCTGCCAAAAAACAACTGTTAGACTTGGTTTAGGATAACCTTCAGCACATTAACTTTGCATATTTTTAACACAGGCTTCTTTAACCACTACTGTAGCGCTCACTGTGACACTGTAGGACACTCTACCTCCATGTTTAGTCTGTGTGTTTATTTGACTGTTAACGCAACTAGATTCATGTCTAACGTTCATTCTTCATTTTCTTGCCACTGTTCACTTTCTTGTTTGTTCTTGATTGTTCTTGTTTCAATATTTGCTGATCAGCAGCTACATATAACTCTACACACAAGTTGGAGAGTCAAACTAAGTTTTAACATTTTCTTTAACCTATTGAAGTTGCTCTGTTTTTGCTACAATAGAGCATAAAATGTTCTCTTTTTTTCTAGCTTCAGGTAAGTATGTTGGCTTTTATTTGTACCCAATGTTTTTTTGAGAACTGTGTTGAGTGTCAATTAAATTAGATCCTCTATCTTTTGAAGAAATATTTGTATGCAGAGTTTGCTTGAAAGTCTATCATTTTCCAGATGGATATATTTGTCATAGTTGATAAGCCACACCACTGCGATGTGCATTTAGTTCTTCTTTTAGTAAGGAACAATCTCACTGATGAGATGAATGGATGAACATCTCCTCCGCTTCTTGAACTTTGATGGAGGTAGAGAACAGGCTTCTGCCCTGAACCCTTAAAAACAGTCCTTAAAAAACAGAGATGGATCTTAATTTCTTCATTTTTTATTAATAATTATTATTTTCGTTTAGGTCAGAAACCAGCTCCAGGCCAAATATGACTTTCAGGGAACAAGGAACCTAAATGTTATTATTCTTTTTTTTGGATTTTTACTCCCCTGTTAGCTGTTAAATGTTTTTTGATGTGTAATTTTTTTTAGCTCTGTAAAGATGGAGGAACGATATGAGCATAAAAAACAATCACGCATCCAGGAAGTGGTAAGTCAACAATCAAATGTCAGTTTAAAGATGAGTAGAGTAATGTAAATATAGGTTGTTTGTTATCTCCCTTATCTACTTTCCTAGGTCACCACAAAGATGAAGGAGAAATATGTGCGTGAGGAGCCAATGATCAGGGGACCAAGCTTTGTGGTCCGACTCAGGTCCCACACTGTGTATGAAAACACTCCCATCAAACTCTTCTGTACTGTGGAGGGCTTTCCCTTACCATTGGTCAAATGGTAAATAAGACATAAAATAAGACATTAATTAAATAAATAAACACCCACATTGTGTTAAAGAAAAATAAAATTCTGTCGCAAAACTGTAATTTTCTTTCCTTACAGGTACAAAGATGGTGTGATTTTGGACATTTCCTCTGGAAGGTATCTAGTAACATCCAAAGGTGGAAGCCACGCCCTGGAGATTCCCAGGTACAGTAATGGGAACTGTTGTTTTAGGCTGGGGACCCACTACACAACATTCAGTTATTAAACAAGTCAGTTGAAAAAACTCAAACCAGGGCTGTAATTTTTTTTATTTTTTATCATTAACCAGGTTTATAATGATCGTAACTAATGAGGTAACTAAAAAAAGTGCACAACATCAATCCAGAAAAATTAACATTCCTACATATAACAAATATATAAAAACTGTATTGAAGGAACATTGAGACAAATAACACTAGATTTGTATTTATTTCATATTTCCATAAGATGAAAGGATAGAATTATTTAAATAAAAAAAAAGTACAACTCCAGTTGGTACTTTATAGAGATGTTTTAATTTTAGACATTACTGTGTGTCTTGATGGTGGCGTGTGGAACACAGTGAGAAATTTCAGTGAAGCCGTTGTCATCAATGATATGTGTCTACAGTCAGTCATAGTCCATTGACAACTATGGCAGTGAGCTTGTCAGGCAGGTCTGACGCAACCCAGGCATCCAGCCTCTACATACATGTTCGGAGTTGACAGCTGAAGCTCTGTGAACTTTTGGGCAGTGTGTGCAATGGCATGTTTTTTCGACAATTAATCAGACCAATGATTTGTGGAGATACAGTGCAAAACTAAGGTGACATTTTTTTAAAAATTCATATTTGAGATTCATAGGTTAAACTGTTGACCCTAATTCCAACACGCCTGTTCTGCGTACACACTATCGGATTCTCATACACTAACAGATTATGTGTCACATTGTCACGCAATGTTGACTTTATCTACCGGTATATCAGATTTGGTCCGACTTAAAATGTTTTGGCAGTGTGTTATTTGCCAAAACCTAGTCATTAAGAGTGATACTCTGAATCTGTGCAGCATTTACAGTATGCTGCACAGAAGGCACAAGAACACCCATCCAGATCTGTGGGCAGTTCTCCCTCTCTCTTCCTCTCTCTCTTCAAAAGCTCAGCTGTTCATGTGCTGACCTCAGTGCCACATGATCCTCCCAGATTCCTTCAGCCATGACTCCCTCCTTGGAGCCACTCAACTCCAGTTTCTTCCTATCTTTTTCTCTGCACTACGCACACTTGCAGATCAACCTAATATTAAGCTCACTAGATTTGTTCAAAACATTAATGTAAGTTTTTGCATATGGAGATTTATTTAGTTAGGTTTCTTTTTTTTGTATGAAAAGAGTATGTTGCTCACCCTCCTGTCCCTCCTCTGCAGTCCGCAATAAAAGTGGTTGAGACTTCAAGACATGCAGAAGCCCTCTGGTGATATGACACCTCGTGACTGCCAGCAGTAAATCACAGCGGCGTTCTTTATTTTGACGCCAGATAATTAAAAAGGTTTTAGAGGGAGTGATTCAATAGGATTAGAATCGGAAATTTGAAAAAAAAAAAAAAGTTGACTTAGAACTAGCCCAGTGCTAAATAAAAAAAAAGAAATTTTATAAAAATAAACATTACATTACAATACATTTAGCAGATGCTTTTATTCAAAGCCACTTATAATTTGAGACATTTGAAAATTAAGAAAAAAAGTCAGACACAACTGAACTTCTTGCTTGAATGAATTTTACAATTTCACACCATGGGATTATTATTTTTGTGATTATTAATAAAACAAATCACTTTTAATGCCTAATTTCCTGATTTTATATATTTCATATATGGTCAATAATTTCTTTTTTCTTCTTCATGTTGGCTATTATAAAACTGTTTTTCAGTAAGTTCTCAATTCTCCAAATATGTCTTTTACAGATGCACGACTGACGATACAGCCATGTACACAGCAGTTGCTGGAAACCTCCACGGCCAGGTCTCCACTCAGGCCTCTGTCATTGTCAAGAGTAAGTCTTCAACATCTGCTGTCAATTTTACAAATCTATTTATTTATTTACAGTTTGAACTCATCACAATCAGTGTTTAACCCTGTGGTTTATTTTATTTGTATGTATTTAGGATACAGGGAGGAGGATGAGAGCTGCTCCTATGCCTGGCTGCCTTTCACAGGTAACTCCACAAATAAATCTGCATCAACTACAGCAGTGATCATCAACAACACGGCTGCCTAACTGTTCGATCCGGCCTGAGTTTGGGTTACAAAATTCAAAGAGGAAATATTATGTGGTGTCCACTATTAAATCAATTGAAAAAAACCCCAACAAACTGAGACTTAAATAACTAACATTAATCAGTAAGGACTATTTAAAAAAATTAGTTTATTTCATTTTTTTGAGAGCCTGTCCTCAAAAATACCTGTCCAGAAAACTTCTGACCCTCAATCAGATATATATATATATAGTGACCCATGTGCAGTTTCCGTTTTCTAGTCTATTAAATGCTTAACTGTGCTTTGGTGTGGAGTGACACCAACTGTTGTATTTTTTTTTTGTTATACTAATTTTGTCCCTGTTCTACAGCTGGTATGCTCCCTGAGGTCCAGTACACCAAAATCAACATCTCTTTTGTGGAGAAGTTTGAACCTGTGTTCGCATCCGAGGGAGGATCTGCCTCCTTGTCTGCCTCCATGGTCCTGGAGCCCAACCTGGCCAACCTGCAGCCAGAGGCTCAGTGGTATAGAGACGGTAATTGTTGTAAAATAAAACATTAGGGCAAAGTAATTCCGTTCTAATTGCGGATAATATACGATAGCCACGATGGTTACGGTTCCTCTCGATGCATTTCACACACAGCCCCAGGCGCAGCTATGGACCGAAAAGATTTTACAGCCACATTTTTTACTGCTAATTAATTATACAGGAAGGAGCGATAGATTTTTGTAATATACCCCCGGTTCATGGGCAGCAATTTATGATGTGTGTCTACAAGACTTAATTATAGATGTCATTTTGCATAAAAGTAATTGGCTAATCTTCACGAGTGACTATGCAGTAAGACCTTATGTTTAATTTAGTGTAGACTTTTCGCATTTGTGAGAACGGCGACAGTAAATCCTGTCTCATTCTCCAGACGTTCGTCTCTTTGACTCTAAGTGGGTGAAGATTGAAACTGGCAGAGGATTCACCAAACTGACGATCCCTAACCTGTACAAAGATGATGAAGGAGTGTACACACTACGCATGGTAACCAAGGGAGGCATTGCAGAGCACAGAGCTTTTGTCTCTGTTGCAGGTGAGTGATGCCAAATAGCAGGCTCTTCTAACGCCCCCTCACCCCCCCAAAAAAACAATAACTGTAGTGTAGAGTCAAACCAAGTCTCCCTGTCATTCCCTGTGTAGATGGTCCTCCCCCTGTTCCCAATGCCCCTGGTGCTCCCATGGACCTCAGGATCCATGATGCCAATAGAGACTATGTCATTGTGTCATGGAAGCCACCAAACACCACCACAGAGGGTCCAATCCTGGGATACTTTGTGGACAAGTAGGAATTACTGACATAAGCACCATAGATACATAAACTGACCAACATAAAGAAGACTGATTATTGTAAGTCATCATATCATCACATATTTGTATGCATATATATATATCTTATCATCACATATTTGTATGCATATATACAGAGTCATCATATCATCACATATTTGTATGTATATATATATCCATAAATATATACATACATTTACATACATGTATATACTGTATTTATATATATGTTTAAAAATATTTAAAAAAGAATATATATACACATAAACACACTATATATAGATATATATATATTTACATATATGTATATATTTACACATATATACGTATATATGAACTGATTTCACTCCAAGCACAGCGGCAGGAAACCTGACTGAGCTGCTCTTGCTCTGCATTGTTCCTGTAAACGTAACAGCTCACTTCCTTTCCAACATGAATTATATCCCTGTTGTCAGATTAATCACTGCAATCATCATCTTAGTTTCCACGGGTTTTATCAAACAGCACTTTCATTTCAAGTCAACCCTAAAATTATAATGATACATTACAGGCTGTTAAACCCAATTACTGCACAGTTAATGCCCAAATATTGGTTCTAATAAAACCTCTTTGTTAACCAGTCTGTTCCAGTTAATGCCCAAATATTGGTTCTAATGAAACCTCTTTGTTAACCAGTTTTTTTTTTTTCCTTTCTCAATTTTTCTAGATGTGAGGTCGGAACAGAGAACTGGACGCAGTGCAATGACCATCCCATTAAGATCTGTAAATACCCAGTGTCCGGGCTGTTTGAGAGTCACTCTTACTACTTCAGAGTCAGAGCAGTTAACTCTCATGGTATTAGCAAACCATCCCGCATATCTGACCCAATTGCTGCTCTGGATCCCACTGAGTTTGAGAGGCTTCATGGTGAGTTTGAGGATAAGAACAGGAGGTTTTTAAAGTATAGTCAATGTAAACTCTGGACAAATAAAGTGTCAGCGGTCTTTTGGTCAAGATATGGTTTTTGAATGCTAAAGAAAATTGTGTCTTACTAACTGTATTTCAGAAAATGGTTCCAAAATGTACTTTATCATATTAGTGATATAGGAAAAATAAAGACAAATAAGACTCTACTATATACCAATTCATTTAGCGTACCTAATAAGGTGGCCAATTAAATGTATGACCATCATTATAATCCAACAACAGATTTTATCCACATTGGTATCAGGTTAAATCAAATGTACGTTTCTGTTTTCCTGCAGCCAAAAAGCTTGGAGGAAACCTGGATGTAGTGTCTTACCATGATGTAGTTGAAGGTAGGTTGTTGAGGCAGAAATTACAAGTTACAAAAGGATGTCTAGTAAAAGCCAAGATATAAAGTGCAGAAGGAAGTAATACATATGTATTCCCCAGAGGAAGGGAAGCCTCCAGGAGCTCCATCCGGAATCCGTGTCTCAGAAATAGACAGAACCTACGTGGTTCTCAGCTGGAAAGCTCCGGCCTACGGTGGCAAAGCTCCAATGTGGTACTACATTGAAAAGGTAACAGTAGCTAAAACCACTGACTACTGACTTTAACATTTAGTTACTCTGGTGTTGATAAGGTTTTATGTAAGACTGTTGTCTCAGTGGGCTGCTGAAAACATGAGGGAAGAAATGGTAAACATGTGGCCAAAATACTAACATAATACATAAAGTGAACAGTAGATCAACTAAATAAGTGTCCGCACAAAGTTCTAGAACCTAAAAAAAAAAACTCAAACTCTCTTAAAGAATCCCTGGTGCAATTTAACAAATTAAAAAAAATTTAAATTTCAAAGTTTTTTATTTTTTAGAAAAATCTAATAATAAGAGCCTTTATAATTAATTAATAGCAATTCATATTAATTTAATTCCTCAGTTTCCTATTATATTCCACAAAATAACATTTTTAAATTAAATTAGTTAATAAAATTATTTTAGTTGACAACTGAATCAATGATCTGATCTGCAGTTTAAGACACTGTTGGACAACTCAGTCCAAAAAGTCCTAGTAAGTGATAAAAGGCCTAAGAGAAAGAGAAAAGTGCTCTTAAAGTGGCAACAGCAAACTGACTTCACACAAACTCCTTACTCCTTACTTCCTGTTAACCCTTTTCTGTCTGTCTTCACAGTGTTTGGCTAACAGTGAGGCCTGGCAGCGTGTCAACACTCAGGTTCCCGTTCGATCCCCACGTTATGCTGTCTTTGACCTGGCTGAGGGCACAGAGTATAAGTTTAGAGTGTTGTCAGCTAATATCCATGGAACCAGTGCACCGTCGGAGCCGACACGACCCATCACGACTCAGCAAATTAAAGGTCAGGCTATCTGTTATGGCTTAATGGTTATAAGTTATAAAATGAGGCCAGATCACAATAAATAATTCCAGTTGTTGTAAGATTTTTCTTTTGTCCTCTAGGTGTGCCATCAGCTCCTGGACAGGTAGTTGCCACAAGGCAAACCGACACCTCTGTCCTCATCCAGTGGGCTGCTCCGAAGGAACCAAACAATCTGATTGGCTATTACATTGACCAGTGTGTCAAAGGTTCCAAGGACTGGACTTCTTCCAATCACAAACCTCGCAAGGAGACCAGGTATGTATTCACCTAGTATTGGCAAGAATCTGGAGGTACGATACGTATTTCACTACAGGGGCAACAATACGATATATTGCGATGCTATAGGCACGACAATATAGTTTGATATAATTTTTTAAGCAATTTAATTGTAGAAACACTGTCAGTACAGTAGACACACTAGAAAAAACACAACCATCTGCTACTTTTTCAGGTTTGTGGTAAGTGGTCTGACCACTGGTGAATCCTACGTGTTCCGTGTCCAGGCTATCAATGAGATTGGTCTCAGTGATGAGTCCCAGGAGTCTTCTCCTCTGAGTGTCAAGGCAGCCCTCAGTCAGTACTGCTTTATTTGCTCTTATTATATTTAATCAGACTCAGGATAAGGACGGTAACAACAAACTTAGTTTACTTACAAATCAATGTTGCCTTTGCAGCCACTCCCTCTGCTCCTTATAATATTGCTCTGATCAACTGTGATGGTACTTCAATGGTCCTGAGCTGGAAGAAGCCTCTTCAGTCTGGAGGAGCACCGATCAAGGAGTACTATGTGGACAAGAGACGCAGCGGGACATCCATGTGGAGGGAGGTCCATATCCCTCCACTGTCTGAGAGACTTTACAGGGTACAGGAACCTCACACTGACACCACCACCAAACCACAAAGATGAGATTGTTACAGTTTTACATTAGACTGGATTTGTCTTATTAATACCTGGCAGTTCTTCTACTAACTCCTCTATGATGCTGCATTATTGCCAGGTGGGGGGTCTGACTGAGGGGGGAGTCTATCAGTTCCAGGTTTACGCCGCTAACCTGGCTGGTCTTGGACCAGCATCCAAACATTCAGCTGACTTCACCTGTGAGGCCTGGACCTTCCCTGAGCCCGGTCAGTAAACACCATTGTCTAACAGAAAAGTGTTAGCAATTTATAAGGTTTACCAAATATATAAACATATGTATTCTTTTGATATTTGACTATTTTCTATTTAAAGATAGCTAAATACTGTAACAAAACCTGATGACATCTCTTCTGTCAATCCTAACACAGGTCCAGCCTATGACCTGACTTTCTGTGAAGTCAGAGATGATTCTTTTGTGGTTGAATGGCAAAAGCCTCTGTACACTGGTTCTGGACCAATCACAGGCTACCACGTTGAGTACGCCAAGACAGGCACTTCAGACTGGGTCACATTCAACGAAACAACCACCACTAACCATTTCCTGAAGGTGAGCGGACATCTTAAACCTCCGAGTCTTTCTTAGCAATGACTAAATCATTTTCCACATTTAGAAAAGACAAATATTTACAGACTGTGGTCCAAATTATAACCAAATTGATCAGAACATGGTGAAACTTCATCAAATATATCAATTGAGGTTAAACAAGAATTTTTGTAAAAATATATAGATTACATTAAGAGAAAAAATGAAGAAACAAAATGATTTCCTCCTACATTAGATTACTTCAACTACTATCCTTTTCCTCATCCAGTCAGTAGTCTATAGACTTGTGTGAAACACTGACATCTAGCGGTAATTTTAAGCGGTTACTTTCCACACTAATCAAAAAACATTAACTGAAAATTAATAAAAATACAGACATGAGTTATAGAAATATAATTTGTTTTATTATTAAGTTGTTATTGTCAACATATTCACAAGAACATTTCATTAATGAGTCCCATTTTGGGGAATTTTCTGTATTGTCTACATAATAAAAAGTTGATGATTGTTGGTCAAAGTCTTCGTATTTGTGAATGCCTCAGGTGACAGGGCTGGAAGTGGGCAGCACCTACATCGCAAGGGTGAGACCAGTCAATGCTGCAGGTGTAGGAATGGCTTCAATGACGTCTGATTCTGTGACAACCAAGGCTGTAGAAGGTAACTGTTTTATCTCAGTAGTGTTTTTACTAAAATTATTTGCAGCTACTTATGTGTGTGTTGCCATCTGCAGGCCTGAAGGAGGTCTCCTGTGTGGTGGACGAGAAGACTGGTGATATTGTCTTTTCATTCGAGTCTTGCCAAATGAACTTTGGCTCCAAGTTCGTTTGGAAGAAGGATTATATGGAAATAACAGATTTCTCCAAAGGAGTGGAGATTAAGACTGAAGCAACACGTATGTAAAACAAAAAAAAAACAAACTACGTTTTCATTGGATGTTTAAAAAAAATTAAACCCAGGAAAGGCTTAAATGAAGGAAAAATGTACAATTACCATAATAATAATAATTACCACATCTTTGTTCACTGTTCTACATTACAGTTCCAAGCTGATCTTCAAGAACCCAGACAAAGATGACTTTGGAACCTTCTCTGTTGCTGTCACCAACACTTCTGGAATCTCCTCCAGCTACTCCATCACTGCTGAAGGTACTGTAGGACAGAAGTCCCTTCCTAACTGTACGTCTGCTCCTGACAGTGTTATGTATTAGTAAACAACACTAGTTGCAAATGTAAAATAAATATAAATTTACGTGTGGTATATGGACTATATATGAGCATTAGGGCAGTCAAAATTAAAAATTAAATTCATTTGTGAAATTAATCATTGTCCAACAATCCAACAATTTCACATTGATGACCAAAGTCCACTAGGAATCCCCTACTTTTGCACATTGTTCCTTGTTAATAATCCCATCATTTGGATTACGTCACGATTAGGGATGTTAATTAATCCAGGAATGTTGGTTCAAAAATTGAATCTTTTGACAGTGTTTGTATAGAACAGTAAAACATTTGAAATCCAAGAACTTAGTCCAAATCCATCTGGTGAGACGAGAGCATTCAGACGAACGGAGGCCAACAGTCGGGTGTAATGAGGACATGAGTGCAGAGACTTTTTCATAAAAACTATCGCACATCAAACCAACAGTTTTGTAACACAGCTGATGAAACTTGTAGAACACATTGCTCACAGTAGTTTTCCACGCTCACGGCAGAGTGTGTGCTGTAAAACCTCATCTTCCTGTTAGAAAGATTAATTTCTTATTCACTGCGTCCTGTTCCACTGATTACTTCCTATTTGGCCTCCAGTTTCTTTCTCAGCCCAACTCAGATAACGAGAGATTTGATTGTTACTTTGTTAGTGTTATTTGTTTGATTCATACCAATGATGACAATTTAAAGCTCATATCTGAAGTGATTAACACTAGGCAACCGTTTACACTCACATTCACACCTAGGGTTAATTAAGAGCGAACGATTGACCTAATGTTATTGGACTGTTTGAGGAAACCTGAGTAGCAAACGTGCATTAACAGGAAGTCCATACACTGAACCAGTGATCTTCTTAATGTAAGGCAAGACTACAAACCACTCTGCCTCCATGTGGCCTTACAATGAACAGATAGAAAAAATAACATTTTAAAATTGGCCTAAAAGTAATAAAAGATTTCTGCTGCACCAGATTTTAGACACGGGCACTTTATCTAATAACCTATTAGTCTTATTATTACTATGTTTAAACTTAATAGAAATGACTGTCTTTTTTGGGGACACTCTTCTGATCTGACTTGATGCTGTTAATGTGTTAAAGTTTGGTTAAACATTATGATACAATTTCCAATTATATTAAGATACAATTACCACAGTCCAGCCCTTTTGACCAGATACAATCACAACAATAACTGCAGTTTAAATTAAATTTTCATGACAAACTGTATTAATTTATTAAAAAGCTGTTTTTGACCATATCTGAATGACTTTTGTGTTCTTTTCTTGTTTCTCCAGAGTTGGTGAAGATGCTGGCCCTCAGCCATGACATCAGACATCCAAGTAAGAATCCTTGACTTAGCCTTAAAATCTCAAATAATCTCAGCCGTACTTTCTCTCTCTTTCTCTCTCTGTCTGTCTCTCTCTCTCTGTCTGTGACTGCCACTTGTGCTGTCATTTAGATCAGTTCAAAGTTACTTTGAACATTTCAGACCTCCATTTTTGGTCAAAATTTCTCTTTTTATTTGATCCCGAAAAAAAAAAAGTCTTACAATCTTTTGCATCACCTGCCTAACCGCTACTCACCTCTCTTCTCCTGACCAACACCTCCTACTCTCCTCGCCTCATTATAAATTTACCCTCTCTCCTCCACTTCCTCCCTCCTATAGTCATCCCACTGAAGTCGGAGCTGTCCTACAAGATTTTGGAGAGAGGAAGAATGAGATTCTGGCTGCAAGCCGAGGAGATTTCTTCCAATGTCACGTACAAATTCTTTGCAAATGACAAAGAGCTGTCCGGAGCCGATGTAAGATATAATTTAAAATTGGACATACGTACAGTTGGAAGGGGTTAAAGATTAATGAAAATATTTCACCCACATTTTATGACTATTGTGCAACTTTGTCCATGTTTTGCAGCCAAACAAGATGGGCCACAACATCTCCACAGGTGTTATTGAATTCATCATGGACCATTTCACCACGGAGAATGAAGGCACATATACCTGCCAGATTAGGGATGGAGGAGGCAAAGCCCAGAGCACCCTGGTTCTGATTGGAGACAGTGAGAGATTTAGACGTTTACTGTATATAAACACACGAGCCGTCCCCAGTGTTCCCATCTCATATCTGTCTGTTCATGCCAACAGCTTTCAAGGCAGCACTGGCCGAGGCCGACTACCAGAGGAGAGAGTACATCCGTGTCAAGGAGGGTAAGAACAGAAAGCCCCAGATTTTCAGCACAAAACTCTGCTGTCATTTGTCTTTCCTGTTCAAGCCTTTACACAGAAAAACTGTTTTTGTTACATTTATGAATGTTGACTTATTGTGTATAATCCACATCTAGATGAAACATTTACGATACCTAAAAATATAGCAGTAAATGTATCAACCTCAACCTAGCATAGAAATAGGTAAATTTAGCCTAAAGATAATTACAAGTTTGCTAAAAAAAATATCCAAGGTTGTCAAAATGATCTCTGAAATGTCAAAGTTTTACAACAACGGTTAAAAATCTTAGCCTGAAATTCAAGTTTTTAAGATAGTCTTTAAAAATACAACCTTTGGAAAAGCCAATATCCTGCTTGGTTGGCTGGCACATAAAATCTCAAATCAAAGCGTAACAACTGGTCCCTGGTCTGACCTTTGGATATTTTAATGAGAAAAGTCACCCCACCACAGAACAATATACTTAAATCTGAAGCAGGATATTTGGCGCTAAGAATGTTAGAAACGTTCTCAGGTGTGAGCCTATTATGTTACGTCTCTAACGATCACGGGCAACAAGTACTTTGTCTTTAATTAATTCGCTCCTCCTGGCCTTTTCTCTCCCCTGATTTTATCCACTTCAGGCCCTCACTTCAGCGAGTTCCTGTCACTACAGATTGGAGACGACTGCTCCGTCACTTTGGTCTGCAAGGTAAACACAGCGCAACTCAATAAGTATCGAACATTTCCCCTCCACAAACACAGCGGAGGTCGGCGTGGCTGACTCGCGGCGGGGTGATTAGCTGTTCTCTGGAGGCTGAGCTCTGGATGTAGCCTAATGATAAGGTCCACATTAAAACAAGTGTAATTAGTCTGTCAGTTATTGTTCAGTGTTTGTAACTGGAAACTGTGCAATTAGGAGCTTAAGTGATGTTTACTGCTAAAAAAAAAATAGAATAATGTCACGGTCAGGTCAGCCAAGACTCCAAAAGTTTGTGTATTTAGGGGAAAATTAGATATTCTCATAAAATGAGTATGGCCGTCAAATGATTAAAAGTCCTAATCTGATTAAAATCAACGTATTATTGTTATCTTTAGTTTTATTGTTATATGTATAATATGACAACAGTGTCAGTTTTTGTTTAATGCAGACAAATTGGTTTCTTTTCCCACTGAAATAGCCTTCAGTTAATGAGAACAAGTGAAACATTACGGCAAAATTAATGTTTATTGGAAAAACGACGGCAATTGTTGGTTTCCCTTCTCTTCTGTAGAATTATTTCATATGGAAACAAACTTTAGTTTAGGTTTTTGTGCAAACTAGAACAACCAAAGCTTAATGTTATAAACACAGGAGAAATTAAATTTGGAATAAATATCTTTATCTGTAGTTTATTTTTAATAAAAAAAGGAAATCTTTTTTTTCCACAGACCAACATAAAACAAAATGTATGTGCTATAACATACGCATACACTACAAATCCTGCCAGTATATAGTGCCACACTAGTACACATTTGATATGATCTTGTGGGCCAAATATAATTACACTGCGGACCAGATTTGGCCCCCGGGCCTGAGTTTGACACATGTGCATTACGGGCTGTAAACATTTTCCTTCCAGTCCTCACACACACAGACACACACTGCACGTCACCCTATTACCCACAGCTGTCACCTATATAACACTGCCTTCCAGTTTAATGGCTATTCACTGAAACCCCAACATAAGGGATTTGAAAATCCAAACCCGTATCAGTTGGTAAAAAAAAAATGTTATCAGAAAGTCAAACCCACAAAATATTGTCAGTGCTGCAGGGAGTGTTGGACATGTTTCTTTTTAATTGCCTGTAAAAGAAAGTGAAACCTTGTTCACAGATGTGATGTCGAATGCTTTTCATCACAGGTTGCTAATTTGAAGAAGGAGTCAGAGTTCCACTGGTACAGAGAGGATAAAGAGATCATCCCTGACGTGAAGCCTGACCTTGGAGCAGGAGTCTGCAAACTGCCAATTAAACTGGTAATTACACTTTGGCACGGCTGACTGTTTGCATACAGTGATGCTATTTGTAAAGCTGCAGGAGCCAAGTCCTGAACTCTGTTTAGATTCTTGTGTTTTCTTTGGTACCGAAATGACTTTGCTGTGCTGTTTCACCAGTTTTCACTGAAGACTGCAGGCATCTATAAGGCCACCATCAGTGATGACAGAGGAACAGACATGAGCCAGATTGATATCTCTGGAAAAGGTAAAGTAATTCACTAACTGGCCTGTAACTCAGCGTGAATACATAACAACCTAATGAGCTGTGACAGGAAAACAGCTGAAGAGCAGCTTAAGGAGCAGAAAAAAACAGGATTGAAATTCATGTACTTTGGAATTACATGGAAAACTAATGAGTTTTTAACACACCCTGCAACCCAAACCTTGTTGTTCTAACGGCTGCATAAACACAGATCTTGTTATTTCAGAAAAATATTTCCTAAATTTTGTTGCAAAAGTTGGTGAGGAGTCGACCTAAGCTGTTGAGCTGCCGTAAGCCTGTTTTTGTGTTTAATGGAAGCTGGGTTGAGCCTTACTTTCATCCACACAGGATAGGATTTATTCCTCAAAGAGTTTACCTCAGCCAGAGAAATACAACATTCCAAAGTTTCCAAAGTTAGCCCCAAAAATAGCTGCTCTTACATCACATATGTACTCCAGTTTTCCTACTGGCCTCTTGCCACTTCCACAAGATTTGTCTGGTTCCTAATGAGAGAGACTGTTTTGGAGAATGTGCAAATTAAGTAAAAGTGGACGAGCATCTAGAAGATCACAGGTCTCATACTAACGATCTTTCTGCATGAAGTTTTCCTGGTCCCCCGGTGTTTGGGTGTTTCCTCCAGTTACTCTGGTTTTGGGGGGTGACACTGAATACCTGGGTGACTGCTGGGATTGTCTCCAGCCATACTACAATACTAATACAGAATGAAGTAGTAGGAGATACATTAATTCAGAGGTCACAATACATGACTGTTTTTTTTTTAACATGACTTTTTTTGGATTTAGCCACAAGAGGGCAGCATTGTGACTTTCATGATTTTGTCTCTTTTCTTGACCCCACATTCATTTGATTCTCTTCTAGTTTTTGACGACGCCATAAATAAGATCAGCCAACTCGCTGGTAGGTATCTGTCTTACACACACGCACACACACCCAGCAGATGTCACACTGGAAGCATTTGGACATCCTGCCATCATGTGGTGGAATCACCTTAAAAAAAAAATCCCTTGCTGTCACAGTGACAGCGTGGAGAAGCATCCAACACCTATTTTAGGAGACAGTCACTTGACAGCACTGCAGTTACTGCTACAGCGATGGATGCAGAGGAGACGAGGGTTCATTACTGTGATAATGGGAAACCATGGTGATGCCACCATGCCGATGACGCGCTTGTGTTCTTGTAGTTTGCAGCAAGCGCAGACAGAGGTGTACGACCATACAGCTCACTTTTGGGTGGAACAACTCACCATAACAACACAGTTAACAAAAACTCTGATGGTTAAAGTGCTAGACATGAAAAAAAATATATATACACACATATACAAATATATTTATATATATAAACACATACAAATACATATCCATATATAAATACATATATAGTTTTACCTAATGTTATTGTGTATATATATTATAGGTTTTTTATTTACCTATAAACCTATATATTTTATTTGTTTCCAATTCAAGGCTCAGCCAACTTTTATTTGTCTTGTTCTTTACGGGCCGGCACAGAGTCTCTGCAGAGACAGAGTTATAGACCAGCTAAAGAAAAATATGAAAAGTTTAGTTTGATTTTTGTATGTGCCCCCTTCAACCCTTTGTTTCCCTCCTCTCGTCCTCCAGGCGCCAGTGCAGGAGAGCTGGTGATTAGCTGCACTGCAACAGGCATTCAGCTTCAGTGCCACATGAAGTACTACACTGCAGAGATGGACATCGTTTGGTTTAAAGGGTGAGAGAGGTTTACATTCTGAGACATTGATACCTAAAACCACTGCTGTCTGTCTTTATATTTGTCTGTGTGTTGTGCCTTTGTAGGTAAATCCCAGAACAGTTTTAAACCAATTTGAGTCATTATTTTAAGTTTCTGAAAAACAACTTTGTTTTCAAAACAAAATTCTCCAGGTGAAAGCTTTTATTAAGCAAATTTCCAGCCACATTTGTCCAACTTCAAGCTTTTTCTAAACTGACTTTTAGGACATGTTTTAATCGAAACACTTGTTTAAGGTTTTTGCTCTCTGACTTTTAGGACATGTTTTAATCGAAAAGGTTAAGGTTTTTGCTCTTACAGCTACTTACAGGTATACATTTATGACCAAGTACTGCTCAGTTTGACTCACCTATACTCCGTGATCTAAATCTAATTTTTAGGAGTTTCATGATTTCCAGTTTCTTTATCTTTATAAGTCCAAAACTGAAGAGCTTGAATTTATTTGCCTTACTATCTGAGCAGATCATTTCTTATGATCTAAATAAGTATGTCAAAATGCAGTAAAGAAGAATTTGAACTTATTGAACTTCCACTCCAAAGTGGAAGAGCATGAACCTGGATCTATCTAGGCCAGTGGAAAAATAATTTAGACATCCCAGGTAGAAGACAGGACAGAACATCTGTAGGGAGTCACTGTTTGTTCTCAGAGCTTGTGGCCGAAGGCTGTTTCATTACCAGACCATAGAGTCTCCAGGGACATGTAAACTTCTGCAGTAAGAAACAAGATGACTGCTGTGGAGTTACTAAAGTCAGACCGACTGTATGGACAATATTCCACTGTAGCTGTCACTTAATTCAGCAAAATTATCTGTTTGGTGACAAGAACCACTGCCCCTTCATCCTTAATTAAAAAAAAGAGGCAGTTTCTTTATCGTAGTTCAAAGATTACAATGCTGTCTCTGTGGTCCTACGTGAGACTACAGAGAACAAGGAGTAAAGATAAAACTGCAGGTGAGTCAAGGCCAACATTTCCAGAGCAGAAACAGCCGGATGTTAATTACAACTTCACCACAATCTGACATGAGGCCAGAGCTTCGTCAGAGATTTTAATGTGTGTTTGTGTAGTCAGCGTGACATAGCACAGGAAAGGTATGAAGAGATGGTTCTCCATTACTCTAGACACACACAGTAGACACTAACCTCTCTCTCTCCCTTTCTCCCACTCTGCACAGTGCGAGTAAACTCTGCCACAGTGACAAGCATGTGATTGGAGGAACCCCTGCTATGGCAACAATGGAGGTACTATCATCACCTATAAGTGTAGCACTGAGTGTCATACAGTATGCATGCATCCTGGAGAAAATGTGGAGGATTTTATGACTGTGTGGTGGGACTGTTGCCCATCACTGAGGTTCTAAAAGACCTCGGAGAGTCTTCACAGAGGTGGCACCAGGGCCGCTGTGGGAGGATTTAAAGAGGGAGCTAATGAATAAAGGCATAATGCATATTATAGTCTTTTAAATTAATTAAAATGTGCATATTTAACCGTGTGCAGTCACACCACTTCATTACCGTATCACCAGTGATGGACTGGTGACCTTAAAGCATATGTATATACTGTATATTTACACACTGATTTTCACTTAGTGCCAAGCATGTCCAAAGTCTGGCTTTGGGCCCAAAAGTGGTACTTACACAAATTTAAGAATTTACTTGTCTATTACTAACCAAGATGCAATGCATTTTTATCAAACTTATCCTGCTATATTGTGTTGTTTTAGCTAACGTTTGTGCCAAATATTTTTGAAAAACTAAAGACACCTACTATTTTAGAATGTTTTTTGTGTTTGACCAGTCAGGTCATCATTGTTGGCCACATAACTCAATGGTTACTTTTCAATCACAGATTATTGAGCCTGAGGAGAAGGACAAAGGGATGTATTCAGTGGTCATCACCAACTCCGAAAATTCACACAAACGCAGCCTTGAGCTCAGCGGTGAAGGTCAGTCGCTCTACGACATTAACATTCCTCGAGGAATTGTAATTTATTTTAATCTTTTCAAACACCACTCGCCGTCAGTAAGAACGCTGTACTCTGCATTTACCTTGCCAAATTTATTATGACTAATCTAATAAATAAAACATGACAGAATATTTGCTGCAGAGAAACTTTTTAAAAGCTACAAATCAACCAACAAACTAGTCATCTTTCCGCTATGTTAGACTAATTATATTGAGCACATCCAGTCTTACACAATACCATAAGTCATTACTTTCTCTTTCTACATTTTGCCAGCAAACGTTGTGACCACAGTGTTCCAGCACTCCTCTGTTTGAATCCAGAGGAATTTGAATTTAAGGGATTTAGCAGAAAATCTGTCATTCTGTACAGACAAACATAATTGGAACCCTTTTTTTGCCTCTGGACACAATTTGTCAGTTTCAGCATCTACGGTTCCCGGAATTTCATGTTATTGAATTTCAGAAGAGAAATATTTAATGAAAGAAAAAAGTATGAAAATGTCCAAAGTCTTTTTGATACCATACGTCCCAACATCTTGCCTTGTCAAAATCAAACTGCTTTTTAAAATGGCATCCTGTAGGGACGTTGTCTACATTTCCATTTCCTACGGCAAGAAAAACTCTTTCATTTGGTTTAATGTACATTTATTACCATTTTTATTAAGTTGAATTATAATTCTATAGCACAAATTTAGAAAACAGATTTTGATTTGATGAACGTTACGGTTCACGTGAAAATGAACAGTGAACACATCTTGGTATTTTCAGCAAAGAACTGTAACACAATGGACAAAATCTACAGATATAAAAAAGCAAAGTTAGTTCAAAATTTAGCCATGAAGAAAAATTAGCCGGGGAGTTTATTTTTTACTTTAATGTGGCACAAATACAATGAATATAAAATAATATACAAGCAGGACATTTCGTTGTGTCACCGGTACTGAAGGATAAAAACAGAGGTTTTTATTCATGTTTTTCTTTCTATTACAGCATATGAAAAGGCCTATGCTGAGTTCCAGAAACTCAAGTGAGTACATTAGAAACCAACACCCACTGTTGAGATGGGCTCCTATTTCAGGAAGGGGAGTTAAAAAAAAAAACATTAGGTTGTGATTCAGCTTGGACATAAAGATAATGGAAACATGATCTGTGGTCAGGTCGTTCAGAGATTATATAAGCAATTAAAGGTACACAGACCATTATCCCTGGGGTTGGGGGGGTACAATAGAAGAATCCAGGTCTTGAATTGGAATGTTTGACTGATGTTCAGGAGGATGTCGTTCCACGTTACTCATCGCAGTTCAGAACCTGGTAAATGTACCTTGAAAATGTGTGGTAAAATTTCATATTGAGGACTAGAAGCTGTTGAGCAAACCTTCGTACAGCCAACGCAAGAACGAAGTCCACTCGCAAAACAGCGTCCCCTGTGACCAAATGAGAAATGGTGTAATAACAGAAAAGGGTTAAATCTGCAGATCCAGCTGCTCCTACTAGAGTTTTGTAGGTATCAAATTGCTTTAAATTAAAAGAATTGAATTGGTCTGCAAAAACAATGGAGGGCTATTTTTTTGTCTGCTGTTTGATAAATAAAGCTGATCCACTGGGTTTTATTTTCCTGCCTATTCTGCAAACACCTCTGATTGAGCATCTTAAATAAAGATTTTCCTCCATTTACAAATTAGAGATAAAGAAAAAACAAACTACAAATCGATCCTGGAAAAAAAACTTGAGGCCAATACTTTCTCTAAAGTAAAATGCCACAAAGTAATTTTAACAAATTAATTTAAAAAGAAAAAAAAAAGACTGAAACAGCAAATATTAAACCTGGCACACGATGTGTAAACCACACAAATCCCTTTTCTAATTAAGATTCAGAGAAAAAAAATGAATCGACAACAGCGTTTTTAACATGCCAGGAGGAGAAGAGAGCCGTCCCAGCCATCTGGTTGTGTTGCTGACCTCTGCTCCCTGTCGCTGCTCCAACAGCCCTGGCAATATCTTCGTTTCCACTCTTAGTCTCCCACAGAAAACTGCTCTAAAATGTGGTTTGGCTCCCAGGCCAGAATACCTCGTGGCAAACCATCTGACCAGTTATTGACCCAGAGATGGAGACGCCATTAGGTCTTTTGTCAGGCGGTGTAAAAACACTAAAATTGTCACAAACACATACACACATCTCCAGGACCACAGTATGAGTTAGGCTTTAAGGTTAACAAACCTGTTGGTCACAATGATGTCCAGTTTATCACAGTAATCTCACTGTTACGTGGTTTATAACGTTTATGAAGAAAATCACACAAAAAAAACATAACTCTTCTGTTTGTTTTTTCAGGGCTGAAGCCTATGCAGAGAAGAGTAAGTATTTCATCATCTTCATTATATTATTTAAAAAGAAAACTGATCGTTTGAAAAGAGAGATTTTGCATCTGTAAAACAGTTAAGCAGCTGCTTTTATTTCAATTGTAACAATGTATTGATTTCTGAAGTGGAACTCAGATTTCTCTTCTTTTTTTTAACAAAATCCTAATCCAAATTCTGGTCTCTTAATTCTGGAAAAATGTCATATATATAGACATACATACATGTGTGGGTATAAATAATAGTTCATGCACCTATAAGTAATTCTTAGTACCCCGTCAGAAAAAAAAAACCCCATCTGTATTGTTCCTTTAATCACTGGATGGCTCATGATGAAGTTTAAATGATAGTTTCTCATACTGTATTTATCTTTGTAAATGAAAAACATTATATTGGTGGTTATTTTTCTTTCACTTTATGTTCACTGGTAAATTAATCTACGTTTGACGCAAACATCGTCTCACCAATAAGGGAAAGTGTTACTGTTTGGAACTGTTCTCCCAGTTAGAGATGTTCTAAGGATGAACACTAATGTGTTTCAGATCGTGGTCAGGTGGTGGGAGGACTGCCTGATTGTGTCACCATTATGGAAAAGAAGGTAACCTTTTGTTCTTTTACCTTTGTTTTGGAAGAACACAATTTATTTAATCTTTTTCCAAATTATTTCTGTCAGCCATTATCTCTACTCTAACCAAACTGTTTATTTGAATCCAAGTTTTCGATTCCTTTAAGGAGAGTTAAGGCTACTGTTAATTTTTCACAGAAACTTTTATTTGGCATTTGATTTCAATTTATCTCAAACAGGTCGTCTATGCTTACTTTAACTATAACACCAAACATCAAAAGTCACTATTATTGATGCAAAGCTTAGGCAGATTAACATGTGGTTAAGTTACAGCCAACTGTTTAAACTTTTGGAATAATACATTCAGTTAGTAATTAGACCAGACCTGGGAAAACTACGGCTCATGGGCCGGATACAGGACATGGTAAAGATCAATCTTTTTGTTTCATGTATTACTAGTCGTATTACGAGTTTCATGTATTACGAGTCGGCTGCAGTTTCTGTTAATGCCACTAGATGGCATTAACAGATGGCACACATCAAATGCGCCAAATTGTCTTTAAAATTTTTGGAAGCCTTGAAGGTGTGTGTAAATAAGTAGATGTTTACATGCTCATCTAACTATCTATGTTCTGCTTAAACAGACCCTGAGTTTAACTTGCACAGTGTGTGGAGACCCCAAACCACATGTGTCATGGATGAGGAACGGAGTGGAGGTTGAACCCGATGAGAAGGTGATTACAGCCGTCACCACGACAGGAATCACAATATTTCTAATCCATCTCTTTTTAATGACCACTGAGGCACGCTCATAATTAAGTTGTATATGTGACCTGTGCACCCCACTGCAGCACCTTATTATCAACACCCCCCAAAACCCCTGCCCCAACGTGCATCGTTCCTTTCACTGGTTTTCACCTGTCATACTCCAACGCTGAGTGGTTTAACCTCTTCACAAAGGCGGCCCCTCCTTCTCTGTCCATGATTAATTACCTAATTAATCTCACACAATTACAACAGAATGCTTGTATCAGCTTTTATAGAGATACAATGGAAGTCCCTTACTGCAGGGAAACGTCCACTCTCATCTCCATGGAGTTTGAAGTCCCAGCATATTATTGGGGTTTATTTTTGTCTCTGTACAGTTGAACACGGCATTAACACGATAATGGCTTTTATACAGCGGAAACATTTTCAGACAGATTAAGAGTTAATCGCTTCACTATTTTTACCTAATTCAATTAAAACCGCACGCAATTGAATGTACAGCAATTGACACTGATGACATTGCTGAAGAAACTTAAAGGAACAAGTCCATCGCTGGGAGATGAAAGAAATAAGATGCAAATGCCTAAAAACACAAATGTACTCCTGGAGATGAGAATGTCTTCAAAATGTTTTAAGTTGTACCTGATGTGGGTTTCTAAGTTGGGGAACGGAAGCTAATGCAAAGGGGTGGAGGCGTGACCAGCAAATTTGAATATTTTCTTCACTAACTTTTGTTTCCTGATATCGATATTATACAGCACTGTATCAATTTTTATTAACAATTAACATGCAATTATTGATTGAACAGGGACTGCATATATTTGCAAGTATTTGAGACTTTGAGTCAAACAAGAGAAAACTGCATTTATAAAGTGATATTTCCGTCAATCCCTCACCCCTTTGTTTTAGCACTTTCAGTTTAGTTATTCATGATACCTTTGTTTTAGCACTTTCAGTTTAGTTTAAATTATTCATGATGTTAAATAATGAGGTAGTACCTGCTGTAGGATGTGGCAGCAACAGGCTAGTCACAATTTTTAAAAAAATCACTTTTCGTATTGATAAGCTGAAAGGTGTGAGAAATACATATTGGGAGATTCATACTGAGCCATTGTACTCTGTGAGCTCTTTTGGCAGCTGTTTGAATAGAAAGGACATTCTTTGGTATAAAAAATGGCACGCTGCAGTTTAATTGCAGGGATGCAGTGAGACCTTTACAAGTGCCACTCCATTTAAATGTACTAATTCACAGTCGTAGAGATTAAGTGGGTTAGAGGAAAATTTAATCACTGGATTCTTGTCAACATCACTCAGTTATGAATGTGCGCTGGAAAATAATGATACAAAATGAGGATGTGTTTTAACACAGTGTTTATTTTAAAGAAGCATATATATACATATATATAAAGTGTGGACTGAGGGGGTCAGGAATGAATTACTGGTCCTTGTGTCCATCTCCAGCTGCTGCAGTTGAAGAAAATACACCATTCAATAATTCATGACACTGCAGGCATTTCCAATGTTAAACCTTCCTAAGGAATCCCTCTGCTGCCCTCCTCTTCATTGTAACCTTTGATTTCCTATTTCAGTTTGTGGTCTCCATGGACCAGGGTAGGTTTGCCAGCCTGACCATCAAAGGTGTAGTCATGGAGGATTCTGGCAGATACAGCATGATTATCCAGAACAAATATGGAGGAGAGTCTGTGGATATACTGGTGAGTACCACTGCTGTGTACTGGGAATGACAGTATTTACTGTACTTTCAGTTCTGACCTTTTAGACCAACCCTTGTTCAAGTGGGGGCAGATTTGATGATCTTATAAAGTCCTAACAACCCCATTCCCTGATACTTTAGCTCTAACGATATACTGTACAAGGAAACTAATACATTTTTGAGGCAGCAATCTGCTTTAGTTAAAAAAAGTTTGGGAGGTTTAGAAAAAAAAAATCCATAAAAAGGTTTTTTGTTTTTTATCAAATGGTGGTCTAATACAGGCGTGGGCAAACTTTTTGACTCGCAAGCCATAATTGGTCCTAAAATTTGATTGGGGGGGGAGGGGGTGCTGGGTCAGGAGCAGATAACTGGAGAGTTCTTGTGAACTAAGATAAATGACATAAAAGTCATGAATAAAGGCTAAAATGCTTTTAGCCATCTCTATGCCATCTATTGGGAAATGTGGGCAATTCAAAGAAAAGGCAGAAATATAATCACAATACAAACCAATTATGTAATTTGGACAAGTTTGGCGGACCTTAGTTTGCCCATGCCTGGTCTGGTACACAGTAAAAGGTAAAAGACAAAAGCTGTACAAAAAATATATAAACATATAGTACATATAAAATTGTTACACTTCTGTAAACATAGCGTCAATAGTGTAGATGGCAGAAAAGATAGCATAACAACAGTCATACAGCAAAGCCTACAGAACATACAGGATTTTCTGATTAGAGTCTCACAATTAGACTGCTCGAAAACCTCCTCCTTCGTCCTGACACAAAGGTCACCTAGTAAAGATTTGGTTAAGAGTTAAAATTATGTTTAAAACAAGTTTGCAAAAGGTGCATTTTTCAAATTTAGGAAATATTCTGACCAAAAATACACAAAAATGTTTTGTGGTGATGTACAAAATCCAAATCTACAGTTCAACATACAATGTTCAATTCTATAACATCTTGCTAGAATCAGTTCAGGGTGAGTCATCAATGACATCATTTGTCTCCCCTTTCTTACAGGTGAGTGTCTACCGTCATGGAGAGAAAATCCCGGATGCCAAACCACTGATGGCTCCTAAAACCATCATCCCTCCCAAACTTCCCATCGAGATGCCTCAGACTAAAACCCAGCCTGCCCCAAGCCCCGCCCCAGCTGCTCAAAGCCCCACCCCTTCTAGGGCAGCTGCTGGAAAGGCAGCCAAGAGCCCAACTCCTTCCAGGAGGAAGTGAAAATAATACGCAAAATCAACAACAACAAAAAACCTAGACCACACAGAGTTTTACTGGTGCTGTCCACTCGGGGAAAAAAATCAACATAAATGAAATCATCCCACTGTGAAATTGATACAATAGAGTCAAAAGATATTTAAAACTGCAACAATGTGCAAAATACTTAGTAGTGGGACTATTATACGTGAAATGAAATTTAAATAAAGCAAGGTTTTCACACTTGTTTGTGTCAGTGTCAAATCTCTGAAGTGTTTTTTTTTTTGTAACTTACAAGCGTTGGTATCAGATTAGGAGGCTGTAAACGGACAGGTAGTTAACTTAGTTTTAAAAAACAACTGTATGATGCCCCAGAATCTCTGAAATATAGATTAAGAAATGTTCTAGTTATCTTGGTGATTATTTGAATCTATATACTGCTAAAAGCTAACCAAAATAACGTGACTGCACAAAGAGAAAAAAGCTCCACCTAATGGTGGAAATGCTTCCTCTTTAACATTACTGCTCAAAACAAAGTAGTACTGCAGATGCAGGAGATCAGCGTGAGGTAAATCACCACTTAGAATAGCACAGCTGCAGGGTAAGACTGGGACCACCATTAACAGGATCTGCTAAATCTGTTATAATTGAAATCCTTTCAGTATTCAACGTCAGTATTTATCATAGAGACATTTGCCCAAAAACATATGTGTTAAAAATTTACAAGTATATTGTTTTTCGACCAATCACTTTAAATCAAGGCAGAGAAAAATAAAAAAATAAAACTATGCAGCAGAAATGAAAGACAAGTTCAGGAAGAGGTGATGGCAGAGCTGATGAGATTTCAGGGGGTTTATTAAAGCTGATGAGAGGAGAGACGGGGAACACACAATGAGAGCGCCGAGGGTAAACTCATTCTTTGTGTGTTTGCTGTTGCTAATAAAAGAGAAGAGATTATAATTTGCTGAGTCTGTTTATTCAGACTGACTGAGAGAAAAAGATCAAGAACAAGTACAAGTCAGTGAAAGTGGTAAAAGAAGTAAAAGAACTGAAGAGAGAGACTGAAGAAAGTCAAAGAGAGAGAATACTGTTTTTTTGTGCCATTGTCACAGTCACAAACACTAAGGAAAATGAAAAATAGAGCATTTTTCTAATTTTGTTTACTCCTTTAGGGCCACCACAGTGAATCACTTTATCCTGTACATACTGACAATCTTACACATCCATCAGACCCTGCTTACAACCTTCACTTTTCCTTTCTGTCCATTTCAGTGGATAAACAAAGTACTTGAACTCATTCACTACAGATTACAATGTCATCTGCAAACAATATGGTTCATGAAACTTCCAACATGACCTCATCCGTCAACCTTTTTATCACTATAGCAAACAAAAAATAAGTCAAACCTGGTTGGCCATGTAGCCCCACACATACTCTGAACCCATCTGTCATTTCGACTGCACACTCTTCATTGTTCACACATTCTTCTTTAGCAGCTAAATTTCATGGTCACTACGGCACTGGAACCAATCTGAGGACCACCTGTCCACTACATATAGAGACAAACAACCATTCACACTCACACACTCATCAAGTACTACAAACATCAATGCAACTTTCAAACTCCATATTCAAAAACCATCAATTACAAGTGGGGATGGAACCGATGAGCTCCTTGCTATAAGGACAACCGTGAAGTAGCAACTCATAAACTCATAAACAGTTGTCGTTTTTACGTTTTACCCTAAAAAGTTCTAATGCACATGTGGTTAACAAATATTGCCTGGAGGAACAATTAGTTAATCTTTAGGAAGGGCTTGCAGAGCTGTGGTTGGATCAATGTCCGCTGTGTTGGGTTTATTTTTTTTTCATTACAAGACTTTTTACTCTATTTCTGATTAAGACGTAAAAACTGTTTGATCATGATTAATTTCAGGCCTTTTCAGATTTCCTGTCAGACCCGATTAATTTTATGAAATTATCACCAGTTATATATTTTAAACTGTGTATTGGACATTTTTTGTGGTACATAGGAAAAGGAGAGGATTTTGTTTTAGTTAACACATTGTTAATTTGCATCATGGACATTGACTGTACATTGAACATTTATGACAATCACACATCTACTAATTTAAAAATTAAGATTAAGATTAAATCAGTAGAAAATATGTCACAAAAAGACTTTGTAAAATGCTAAAAACTATGTCTGCATCCTTAAAGTATAATCGGTATATATTTGATAATAACTGCAGTCAACTCAAGATTTTATTTTAAGATAGATGATTTTTCATCATCTATGTGAGGCAAAACTCATACCACAACAATCATATTTTGCCAAAAAAAACCCCAAAAAAAACAAAAACCCTGATTTGTTGCATTGAAATAAAAGACTGGAGTGGATTGGACTATCAGAGAGAGATGTAAATCATTCTGATGATCGCTGCTCATCTGCTGTGAGATCATTTACCCCGACTTTCTAATTAATTTCCATTTTTTAATCAACACAATTACAGAGAATCCCCATGTTTCCATGACAACAAACTTCAAATTTCAATCAACACTGATACATCCCAGTGAAACACACTGATGGACTAGAACACAAGTTCACACATACACAGACATGACAACACAACAGCACACACATTCATCAGCGCACACATACACAAACAAACACTGACATACACGAGCTGCTATCTAAACTGAACAGCTAGCCAGTGACGAGACCATGGAATTCTTACTCTAAAAATAACACCATGTCATTAAAGTGTGTGACTCTATGACAGTTTGTGTGTTTGTGGTTTGTAAAGAATCAAGGCTTTATAACAAAGATTTTTCCACACTAAACCACTTGAGGGCACTATGGTAACATATGCACACACAAATACAAACGCATGCATGCACACACACCCTGCTATTACTTTAAGGTTTTGTCACACACTTTCCTAGATGTGGATGAGCACAGACAACACACATACACATACACATACACACACACACACACACACACACACACACACACTCAGAAACTGACAGGTCTGCTCTAATAAAGTCGTGCTCCAAACAATGAGATAAAATGGAAGCAGAGACATTTGCAGGTGTTCACTGAGGCACAGACGATTGAAAATATGAAATAAAAATAATGTCTATGCAGATACATCAGGGTTCTTAAAAACACACTGTCACTGTAAATGCTGATATTCTTGATGATACAGACGCAATTATGAGATGTTGAGCGTCTGATCACGTATTTTTGTCTCTCTGTGAGTAAAAGAAAATGATTAGCGAGGGTATGAGGAGCACCAGGA